>NC_034606.1:66774024-66810001 GCF_900095145.1 Mus pahari | reverse complement strand
AAAAAAAAAAAAAAAGAAAAGAAAAAGAAAAAGAAAAAAAAAAGTATGGCAAATGGGTCAGGGTTGTTAAAAAGAAAAACAGGAAAAGAAGACAAAAACAAGAATACAAACATCAGTCCTTTTACTTGGTTGTAGGATATCTGCACATCGAGCACAGCCACTGCCGTTGTTGGAAGCCTAGACATACTTCACACCCACGGGAACCACACATGTCTTCTATAATCTCACCCATGGATTATGTAGATCATCGATAGAACATTTGCCTACTGTGAATGAGAGCCTTTGATCCCTAACACTGAAAAAAAAAATCTTGGCCAACTACTATGGATGGCATTTAACTGTTAAAATAATTCATAAGGTAGATGCCATTAGCCCACAGGGTTGAAGACGTTTATCCAGCATTCCAAGGTAAGGGATAAAGCAGAAATTAAGACTACAAAATCATTCGTGCACAGTTCCTAGGAAAATGAAATGGATTCAGTACCCGTATAATCTATTTGTAAATGTAGGTTTTTTTTTTTTTTTTTTTTTTTTTTTGTCTATTTAATAGCTTGGAGAAGGGCTGGAGAGATGGCTCAGCGGTTGAGAACATTGACTTCTCTTCCAGAGGTCCTGAGTTCAAATCCCAGCAACCACATGGTAGCTCACAACCATTTATATTGGGGATCCGATACGCTCTTCTGGTGTGTCTGAAGACAGTGACAATGTACCCACATACATGAAATAAATAATAAATAAATCTTAAAACAAAACAAAACAAAAACCCCACAAACCTTGGAGAAGCTGGGCAATGGTGGCACATGCCTTTAATCCCAGTACTCAGGAGACAGAAGCAGGCAGATCTTTGTGAATTTGAGGTCACAGAGTGAGTTCCAGGACAGACAGGGTCACACCGAGAAACCCTGTTGTCTCAAACAACAAAAACAAAGCAACAACTTTATTTTGATTTTATGTCTCTGCGGGCATGTTTATATACCCATGTGCTCTCAGTTCCCTCAGAGGCCAGAAGAGGGCATTAAAACATGCAGAATTTGGGTTCCAGGAGGTTGTGAGCTGTCCTGTGGATGCAGGAAACCAAATGTGGGCTCTCTATGAGAGCAGTATCCACTCTTACCCATGCTGCAAATCCCTCCAACCCCTGTATTATTTTGTATTATTTTAGGATCTGCTCAAAATACGTATACTCTTAAGGTTGCTATGAGCCCTTGGACTCTGAGGTACAACTGGGAAAGATCTTGTTGGGAAGTTTGCTAGCAGGTGACTAGAGGGGCCTTGTCCATTCAGTCTGTCTCCAAGACGATCTTCCAGCAGCTAGGATCTGTGTATAAGAAGCCATGAGGAAGTCTTAGCTTTCAGGGAGAAGTGGGAAGTGTTGCTAGGAACCAGCCTTACCAGAGGAGTTGCATTAAGTATTTTATTACTAAAATGTTCACGATCCCATTCACATTTCATCCAACAACGATACAGTCTGCTGCTCCCACTTCTGCCCTCCCCACTGAGACATTTTAAACCAAGTAAGCTAGTTCACTAACAACCCCAGAGTAAAATATAAAGCTATAGGACACAACTGGGAATGATGACACATTTAACCTTAGCACCGGAAAGGCAGAGGCAGGTGGATCACTGTGAGTTCAGGACCAGCTAGATCCATATAGCAAGTTCCAGACCATCCAGGACTGTATAATCAGATCCTGTCTCATAAAGAAAAACTACAACCCAGTCTACAGTTAAGTGTTCTCAACTTCTAAAACATCTTTATAGTTGGCATCCCCAAGTCTTGAGCGAAAGAGATCCATATGTTCCATGCGGTCATCCACACCCTCACACCCTATGTGTAGGGGGCTTCGTGCCCCCTACATATGGGCTCTGTCACTGAAGTATGTTCTCAGCTCTGTATGTGTGTTTTGAGTTCCTTCTCATTTTCCCCACAGCCAATGACTTATTTAGGTAACTGGGTCAGATTCTCTTGAACATCGCCCACATTTTTACCGGAGTCTACCTACTTCCTCGTGTCATTTATGCTTCTCCATCTCCTGCATTTCTCATCAAATAAGGGACTGAGGAGTTAGTTCAAGAAGTAAAGCACTTGCTTGACACACAAACTTGATATGAGTTTAATCCTCAGAACCCGTATTAAAACTGTGGGCATTGATAGTGGCAAGAGTGTAATTTCAGAGCCGAGGATGCAGAGACAGGAGCTAGTGAGAGATCATGATTGATAAATAAATAATAAATAAATAAATAAATAAATAAATAAATGCCGGGCTGGCGAGATGGCTCAGTGGTTAAGAGCACTGACTGCTCTTCCGGAGGTCCTGAGTTCAAATCCCAGCAACCACATGGTGGCTCACAACCATCTGTAACGGGATCCAATGCCCTCTTCTGGTATGTCTGAAGACAGCTACAGTGTACTTACATATAATAAATAAATAAATCTAAAAATCAAGGTGGACCATGCTCTGAGGATTGATCTCCATGAACGCCTGCACACACACACACACACACAGGATGTGCACGTGCCACACTCATGAACACACACACACAAAACAGCACTGAGGGTTTGATTTCATTCATGTTGAGGGGCTTGTTTGCTTCTGTGGCCAGCATCTTTTCTAGGCAGCGCTGGATGCTTCAGACTGTGTCAATGACAGCAGGCAAAGGGTGTCCATGCCCAGCTCTGTCACATTTATCGATGCAAAGCTTCGTCAGTGAACTCAAGTGGTGGCATCATGATTCCTCCACTGTAAAGTTCTCCATGAATCACAGAGGCACCGTGGTACACATCTAACACCCCCAGCACTGGGGAGGCTGTGGCAGAAGAAGATAGAGTTTGAGGCCAGCCTGGAGTAAGAGTCTATCAAAAAGAAAAAGCAAAACAAGACAAACAAAAGGAGAAAAAGAAAAGAATGAATGAAATAAAGAGAAAAAGAAACCCAGAAGAAGAGAGAAACAGAGATTGGACCCGGCAAGATGGCACAGCACCTGCTACCAAGCCGGAGGATCTGAATTTAATTCCTGTGTCCTACATGGTGGAAGGAGAGCCCTGACTCCCAGAAGTCGTCATCTGGCTTCCACTGGTGAGCTGTGGCAGGCCAGTGCCCACAACCCCCACACAAAGTAAATAAAATATAACGATGAAGAGAAGGGGGAGGAATTGAGGAATGTAGTAAATGAAAAGACCAAGGGAGTCAGGTGTGGTGGCGCATGCCTTTAATCCCAGCACTCGGGAGGCAGAGGCAGGCAGATTTCTGAGTTCGAGGCCAGCTTGAGTTCCAGGACAGCCAGAGCAATACAGAGAAACAGAAACCTTGTATCAAAACAAACAAACAAACAAACAACAACAACAACAAAAAAGACCAAGAGAGAGTTAGGTGTGGTGGTATCTACTTGTGTTCCCAACCCTTGAGAAATAGTAGAAGGAAGAACAGGAATTTAAGGCTAAATTTTACTATACATAAGATAAGGCTATATAAAACTCTGTCTCAGGGTTGAGGGTTTAGCTCAGTGGTAGAGGGTTTTTGTTTGTTTGGTTTTTGAGACAGCATTTCTCTGTATAGCCCTGGCTGTCCTGGAACTCACTTTGTAGATCAGGCTGGCCTCGAACTCAGCAATCTGCCTGCCTCTGCCTCCCGAGTGCTAGGATTAAAGGCGTGCGCCACCACGCCCAGCTTGTTTGTTTGTTTGTTTGTTTGTTTTTTGGTTTTTGGTTTTTGGTTTTTCGAGACAGGGTTTCTCTGTGTAGCCCTGGCTGTCCTGGAACTCACTCTGTAGACCAGACTGGCCTCGAACTCAGAAATCCACCTGCCTCTGCCTCCCAAGTGCTGGGATTAAAGGCGTGCGCCACCACTGCCCGGCTTTATTTGTTTGTTTTTAAGATTTATTTATTTTATGTACACTGTAGCTGTCTTCAGACACCAGAAAAGGGCATCAGATCTCATTACAGATGGTTGTGAGGCACCATGTGGTTGCTGGGAATTGAACTCAGGACCTCTGGAAGAGTAGTCAGTGCTCTCAACCACTGAGCCATCTCCCCAGCCCAGTGATAGAGTTCTTGCCTAGCAAGCATAAAGTTCTGTCCTGGTTCTGTCCTCAGTTCCAGAAGAAAATAAAAAACAAAACAAGGCAAAACAAAAATAACAAAAAACCAAAAAGCTACCTCACTTGGTGGCTTTATAATCTCTCCCCTCCACCCTAACAGGGAACTTACAACTGCGCGTGCGTGTGTGTGTGTGTGTGTGTGTGTGTGTGTGTGTGTGTGTGTGTGTGTGACCCCTGAGAGCTTGAGAGGAGGCTCCTCAGCCCCCCTCTTCCTCAAGACAGAGGAACATGGCTGTCTCAGACAGGGACATGATTACTGCTGCAAGAATGAGGTCGAGAGGCTAAGTGAGTGCTTAGAAATTTCCAACACAAAACATCCACATCCGGGTGGGCAGAAGGTTCCTGGATGGACACAAAAGACCAGGAAGGATGTCAAAGCCATCCCAGGGGAGGGAGAAACCAAGAGCTCTCTGCCTAGCCATCTCTTCTAGTCCGAGGGCTGCTCTGACTGTCTTACCAGAAGAGATTAGGAGGCCAGAGACAATCAGGGGTAAGGGTGGAGGTCCGGGGTCAGAAATGACTTCTAAACAAAATGATTTCCCCACCCCCATGCTCTAGAAAAGGAACCTGTCATACCCCTGTGAACTGCAAGAGGAGACAAGCAAAGGTCTCCAATGGAAACTGAGTGGACAGGGAAGAACCATGAAACGCTTACCTTTAAAGGACAGCCAGCAAGGCTCTGAAGACACTTTTCAGGAGCAGGTTTTGGAACCAGCAGGATCACGCCCAGAATCAAATGTCCAAGGAGTGGTTCCCTGTCCCCTTCAGTCAGGGGTCTGCCTGATTCCCATCTTGGCTGTGTTCGGAGCCTTTGTCTGAGGAAGTAACTCCAGGGCCAGTTGAACTACCTTTTGTAGGACACAACCTCTCAGCCTAGATTATCTGACAGAGCCCTCGAGAAGCCCTCCTCTGACTCCTGAAGCAGACGCTGCAGTAGCCCGTGGAGCCCCGAGGCCCCCATGCAACACCACGGCTGCAGCTGCAGCTGCTACTGCAGCCCAAGCGGGAGCTCCGACAGGCAGTTTGGCTCGCGGGACAAGAGTAAATGGGGCAAGGCGAGGGGCGGCAGTAGGTCATGGATGGACTCGAGCAGAGGACGCAGTAGGTATGCGGACACGTTGAGGGAGGACAAGCAGGGCAAGGAGGGCAAGAACACGTGCAGGGTGGGCCGGGGAGGCCTGGACAGGAAGGGCAGGTAGCCCCGGCGGCGTCTGAGGGACAAGCAGTGCAGGAGCATGGGGTAGGTGGGCAGCTGGGACAGGGGCAGGCACAGGCGGAAGGGGGACAGGGCAAGCAGGGAGAGGTAGTTGGAGGTCCACGCCCAGAGGACGGAGGGGGCTCCTGGTAGGTAGCCTTCTTATTCCGAGGCCCCAATCGAAGGCCCAGAGAGAAGTCCATTTGGCTGCAGGAGGCTGCTTTGGGGGCAGGGTGGAAGGGAGGGCTGGGTGAAACAGGAGGGTACACTGTGGGGGCGGGGGAGGCGGGGCAGGATTAAGCCTAAGACACTCTGAGCTTCGCTGATCCTGCAGGGAGCTCAGACTTCCCCACCTGGCCATTCTCTTCTAGACGTGCCTGTCGTTACATTCATCCACCCTCCCTTCTGCTGACAGTCCTTTACCTGCGCCAGATCAGGACCCGAACTTCCGGTCAGCAGTCACGCTCACAGTTCCTTGTGTCTGGAATACCTTTACTGTCTTAGACTGGTCCTACCTTTCTGAAGTCTTCCTTCCCTCTGTTCAATCCTAAGGTAATTCTAGCAGTTCTAGTTCCTGAGACCTGCCTGAGTCTCTCCAACCCCGATGACCAGAACTAAGACTTCAGGTTCTCCAACAGCTCCCAGAGGGGCTCAGTGAGGCAGTACCAGCAATAGAAGCAAACCAGGACACTGATTCAGGGGTGTTGCTGGGAGAAGGGAGGAGTCTTGGGGTGCCCTGGGTTCTGGGAGTTTCTGGAGAGAGTGAGTCCCAGTGTGGGTGTGGGGGTGCCTGGTTGTCTATGGGAAACCAACAACTGGCTTGGACAACTACTATCTGCTGGCTTATTATAGATCAGGGGCTTGCTGCTGGGGCGAGCTAGACAGCTGACTTTCCTCTCTTAAAAAGGGCCCTTAATGTAAGGAGTAGGGCAGGGTGGGGACAGAAACCCAATGGGTAGATAAGTCAGTATTTCAGAGCTTGAGTGGCTATGTTCATCATCAGATAAAATGTGGTTTGGAGAGGGGAATTCAGACAGCACCCAGTACTTAGGATACTCCTTAAGGATTCTGGGCAAGTTTTCAAATCCTGGCAGAAGCGGGGGAGCTGTCTGAAGCTGAATGAACCCAAATAACCGGGTAAGGAGAAATACAAAGTTAAGAATAAGGGAACCTGGGCTGGAGAGATGGCTCCAAGGTTAAGAGCGCCGACTACTCTTCCAGAGGTCCGGAGTTTAATTCCCAGCAACCACATCCGATGCCATCTTCTGCTGTCTCTGAAGACGTGTACCCACATATATGAAATAAATATGGCTGGAGCAAGTGGAGCAAAAAAAAAAATCTTAAAAAATAAAATAAATAAATCTAAAACGAAAAAAGGGAGCCTCCAGGTTTGATTCCAGCACCATATTAAAGAAGGGGCGTAGGCAGAAGACTTGGGTTACAAGCACTTGCTGCTCTTCTAAGGGCCTGGGTCTAGATCCCAGCACTCACGTTCACAACCATCTGTAACCCCAGTACTAGGGAATCTGATGCCCTCTTCTGACCCGACCCATGTGAGCACTAGACATGGCTGTGGTGCAAGCAGACCACCATTCTCATAAAATAAAAACTAATAGATCTACAAAAAGTAAATAGAAGGAAGAGAAGCTGAAGAGATGGCTTATGTTCTTGCCTGCAAGCCCGGCAAGCTGGCACTGGTCACCAAGCCCACATGGTGGAAGGAGAGACGACCCAACTCCAGCAAACTCTCCTATGGCCTTCCTATGTGTGCTGTGGGGTGGGTGGGTGAAACAAAGTGACAAGTAGAGGAGAAGGGGACAGGCAAGGGAAGGACTGGGACTCCTGGAGATTGCAATATTAACAAAAGATACCTTCAGGTTCCTGTGTAAGAGCATTCCACAGACTACCATGAGCAGAGAAAAGATTCATTACAACACAGGTCAGAGGTTAAGGTAGAGGTCCCACCAACCAGGGATTGTGAGCCAAGGTAGGAATTTGGATGTTTGTTTTTCAAGACCAGGTTTCTCTGTGTAGCCCTGGTTGGCCTGGAACTCACTCTGTAGACCAGGCTGGCCTGGAATTCAGAAATCCNCCTGCCTCTGCCTCCCAGGTGCTGGGATTAAAGGCGTGGGCCACCACTGGAGGTCGAGGGAACTTGGATCTTATTCAAGTAAAAAAGAATAAACACAGATAACAAAGCCCGTGGGGCTTCTTGTTGCTACTCTTGACCCTGTTAGAACTATTGTTCCCTATGGTTTTTTGTTTGGTTTGGTTTGGTTTTTTTACTTGTTTTTGTTTTTTGAGACAGGGTCTTTAGTAGCTTATCTAGCTTCAAACACATTATGTAGTCAGTGACTTGAACTTTTGAACCCTCTGTTTTGACCTCCCCAGTTCTAGAATTATAGGTGCTAGCATGCACACGTGCTCTAGTAGAACTGTCTGGTAAATAACACGGCATTGTCAGATACAACTGACCCTGAAGGATGCGAGGATACAGATTTGTAATCTCAGCACTGAGGAGCTGAGGCAGGAGTACATACTCCCTGTTCAAAGCTGGTTTGGGCTACCTATCCAAGACCCCGTGTCAAACAAAACTAAACTAGAACCAACACCAACAGAAAAAGAAAATTGAATATATAGTTCGGTTTTCTCGAGAAACTGTGATGTTCAAATTGGGCTGGGGAGGTGGTTTAGAGGTTAAGAGCACTGGTTGCTCTCCCAAAGAACCTGGATTCAGTTTCTTGCACTCATAGAGTGTCTCACAACTGTCTGTAAGTCCCATCCCAGGGGGATCTGACACCCTCTTCTGACCTCTGTGGACACCAGGCACACACATGGTGCACATACATGTAGACAAACCACCTAAATGCATAAAAAGAAAAAACAAAAAAAAAAGATTATGCATAGACACGTTGTTTGTGATGGTCTAAACTGAATCAACTTGAGAGAGTGAATTGTGGCGTAGGAATGCAGGGTTACGCAACAATAAAGACAATTCTGTATAGACACATCTCTCAGGAAAACTGAGAAAACACAACAGAAAATAGTCACAATATCATTCTATTATAAAAGCCTAAAATCAGGCTGGAGAGATGGCTCAGAGGTTAAGAGCACCAACTGCTCTTCCGAAGGTTATGAGTTCAAATCCCAGCAACCACATGGTGGCTCACAACCATCTGTAATAAGATCTGACACCCTCTTCTGGGGTGTCTGAAGACAGCTACAGTGTGCTTACATATAATACACAAATAAATCTTTAAAAAAAAAAAAAGCCTAAAATCAAGGAAAACGGAGACCAGGCAAGACTGCAAATGTAATGCCATGTGATGCAGTCCTTTGAAAACTTGTCTTGGGATAGTATGAGTTTGAGGGTAGCCTGGACCACACAGTAGGGGGAAAAAGACAAAATTAAGCTTTGTTTTAAACATTTATTTATTTTATGTATGTAAGTACACTGTCACTCTCTTCAGACACACCAGAAGAGGGCATCAGATCCCATTACAGATGGTTGTGAGCCACCATGTGGTTGCTGGGAATTGGACTCAGGACCTCTGGAAGAACAGTCAGTGCTATTAACCACTGAGCCATCTCTTCATCTCCAAAATTAAGTATTTTAGGGAATCATATATAGGTGCTAAAATAGAACAAATGGAAAAGGAATGTTGAAGTGCTAGCTCACTCAAAGATTTTCCATGTGAGCATAAAGGCCTGGACTCCATCCCCAGCATGTGATGGTGCTTGCTTGACTCCAGCACTGAGGAAGCAGAGACAGGCGTGTCTCTAGAGCCCTCCGGTCAGCCAACTTGGCCACTGAGAGACTCTGTCTTAAAAACACAGAATGGGGGGCTGGTGAGATGACTCAGTGGATAAGAGCACCTTGACTGCTCTTCCAAAGGTGCAGAGTTCAAATCCCAACAACCACATGGTGGCTCATAACCATCCTTAACAAGATCTGACTCCCTCTTCTGGAGTGTCTGAAGACAGCTACAGTGTACTTACATATAATAAATAAATCTTAAAAACAAAAAAAAACACAGAATGGAAGCTGGGTGGTGGCTCATACGTTTAACTCCAGCTCTTAGGAGGCAGAGGCAGGCAAATCTCTGAGTTTGTGACCTATCTGGTCTACAGAGTGAGTTCCAGGACAGCCAGAATGACACAGAGAAACCCTGTCTCAGAAAATAAAACAAACAAAACCAGGACAGAATGGTGCTGGAGTGACGATGGCTCAGAAGCTGAGAGCACCTGCTGCTTCCGCAGAGGCCGTGGGTTCAGTTCCTGAGTCCCACATGGTAGAGGGCAGCTGTCTGGACTCGGGTTTCAGGGGATCAGATTCCCCTTTCTGGCCTCTGAGGGCAGTGCATGAATGTAGAACACTTATGTAAGCGCAGGAAAACACTCTTACACATAACTCAACTATATATATATAGTAGTTGTCTTCAGACACACCAGAAGAGGGCATCAGAACCCATTACAGATGGTTGTGAGTCACCACAATGCTGGGAATTGAACTCAGGTCCTCAGGAAGAACAGTTAGAGCTCTTAACCACTGAGCCATCTCTCCAGCCCCCTGTTTTGTTTTTTATTGACATTTTAAACACTGTGTGTGTGTGTGTGTGTGTGTGTGTAAATGTCTCAAACATGTCTGTGGGTGCTCACAAAGGCCAGGAAAGGGTGTCAGATCCTCTAGTGATCTCTAGAGCTAGGGTTGTAGGCTATTGTGGCCTGCTAACCTCGGTGTTGGGCCCTTTGGGAGAGCAACTGGTACTCTTGACCACTGAGCTTGTCTCTCCAGAATCCTTTACTGTTTTGTTGTTGTTGTCGTTTTGTTTTGTTTTGGTTTGGTTTGGTTTTTTCGAGACAGGGTTTTTCTGTGTAGCCCTGGCTGTCCTGGAACTCACTTTGTAGACCAGGCTGGCCTCAAACTCAGAAATCCTCCTGCCTCTGCCTCCCAAGTGCTGGGATTAAAGGCGTGTACCACCACTGCCCGGCTTGTTTTGTTTTTTAAGACTTGGTCTCTGGTGTTCCAGGCTGGCCTCCAACTCACCTCACAGGCAAGCATGACCTTCATTTCCTGCTCCTCCCACTTCTGTCTCCCAAGTACTGAACTTACAGGCAACTCATGCCTCACCATGCCCAACTTGTCCTCAATATATTTATACCTATCCTGACACACACACAAGACAAAGAGAAAGCGACTCTCCTGGGCTGGAGCCTCCTCAGTTGGAATGTGTAAAGGTTTGGATTCCTTCTGGTCTGGTCTTTAGCAGCACAGAAACAGGTGCTGCATGCCTGTAATTCTGCATTCAGGATCAGAAATTCAAGTTCATCTGAGCTACACAGCAAGTTCAAGGCTCGAGGACGATGACCCCCTTGATTTTTGGCACCTGGGTATATGAGATGCTCAGTAAATGTCTGCTAAATTAGGTTATACTTAATTTCCAAGTCTCTTGTTCCAAGGAGAGAGGAGTGGGAAGCTAAAGGAAAGGCATAGAAAGTCTGCGATGGTCAAGGAAACTCGGGACTACCAATACCTGGTTACTGCATACCGCATACCTATGTCCTAGATATGAGACAACGGGGCCAATCATTCAGACCCTTTGCTTCTCAACATCCTCATCTATAAAGTGAGAATGCTAAACTATGAGCTCTCTGGGTCACATTGGTGTGTAGTGCACGAGATGCTGTACATTGTTTAGACAGTACTTGGCACAGGGTAAATAATCAACAAGGGATAGCTTCCTGCAAGCCCTATCTTCCTTGCTCCACATCTCCAAAGAACTTTTTTCAGCCGTGCTTTCTCCAGCACTCAGGAGGCAGGGGCAGGGGCAGGGGCAGGGGCAAGGGCAGAAGGATCTCTGTGAGTTCAAGGACAGCCTGGTCTACATGAGTTCTAGGACAGCCAGGGCTACACAGAGAAACCCTGTCTTGAACCCCCCACCCTTCCATACACAAAAATCTTCAGATGGGAAGCAGCCAGGCATCAAAGAAGGCCCTAAAGGGTGCACCCACAAGGGTTGGGATCCCTTGGTATGGGTATCAAGATGTAGTTTGGCATGTAGAGTAATGGAGATCTGACTAGAGGTGAGCAGAACCCAGGCATTTGGTGAGATTTGGCAGAGCAGGCAGGAGGCCTGGGTCTTGGGGCTTTCCAATCAGGGGAAGTCCCAGGTGTGGGTATAGGGGTGCCAGGCTGGCTCCACCCAACACCCTAGCCTCAGGGGATGTGGGCACAGGTAGAAAAGTAGGTCAGATCTGGGATGGCGTTTAACCCCATTGGTCCCATGACCTGTGCCACCTCCAGAAGTGGCATGGCTTCTGTCCTCCAAAGGGCCCTCCATTCTTTTCTTCAGAAAGGAAAACCTGTGCAACTGGTATGCAGCTCCGTGTAAAGCCGTTGCTAAATGTATCTAAGACCCCGGGCCGGCCGGATCTCACCCACTGAATTAAAAAGCCACATTTGAAGGAATATCCTTAGAACTTTGGTACCCAGAACGGATGGAGGTGAAGGAAGATCTTCCCTCCCTAAGCAGGTTCTGGGCAAAACAGACAGCTGCTCCCGCCTACACGCTGCTGGCAGACACCTGGAGCGCTCACCTCGCGCACACTGTAGCAACTGTGGAGGCAGACATGCTAGCTCCAGGGAGTGGGGCAGGTCAGGGCTGGATCTGCAGCAGGGCGGAGTATACGGGGAGGAGAAAGCTTTCTCCCCAAGAGGCTCCAGCCAGGCAATGCAAGATTCTTCATGCTGGAGAATTTGCCCGTTTGGAGCTTTGACTTTAGCATGGTAATCTCAAGCCCGAGCCTGCAATGCTTCCCCTTTCTGTGTCTCAGTTTCGCTCTTTGAAACAGGAGAAGGATTAAATGGAACCACTCAGGCACAGCTGACCTGGAGGAGGGTCTTACTTGGGGCATACTGGACACAGGAAGGGCACAGGAATAGGGACCCCTCTCTTTTTTTGTCATAGTGATGTGGTTGAGAGCTGGGGCCTCAACCCCAGGGTCTTTGAACATTTTTCTTTCACTACCCTCCTCTCTCCTTCCCAGAAAGCTCTCCCAATGCCCATGGCTGGGTATAAACACACCCTTCTGCAGCACCTCTCCATCCTGATTGCCTGGTTAGTTAACACCTGACACCACCATCAGACTTCCAGCCAACAAGGGCAGGGACCGTGTATAGTGTTCCCAGGGCTTAGCATACTGGTTAACACATAGTCTAATTCAAATCTGCCGAATTAATGAACAGCGCACATCAGGAAAGAGATCCTCAGAACACATAAAACGTTGTGTTTGAAAACCAAGGCATTATTCTACACAGAGGTCTGGACAGCCCTGGGGCTGGTTAGGACCTTCCACATCCAAACTTACACATCAGCAGAGCCAAGGAGCTACTGGCAAGCACAGACTGACCTGGTACAAGGGTAGAATTGAATAAGCTTGGAGCACAAAGCCAGCACCAGCCTTGGCACAGAGCACGCCTGGAGGGAGGAGGTGTCGACGGAAGGATGAGGAAAGCACACGTGTAGTACAAAACATGTTTTCATCATGTTCTCCCCGGGTGCCCTGGTCTCTAAGCCCCTCTAGTACTTCTGTGCCTTAATGATGTCCTTGGGGACTGTAATCCAGCTTCCCCCAGCCCCCACAGACATCTGCCAGCAACCTCTGAGTATGGAATGGGGCATGCCTGCAGGACCAGACTGAGAAAATGACCTAGTCGGTGTCTTGAAGCTAGTGGGGTTACAGGAGAAATGCAGAACCAGAAGGACATTCCTGAATCTTCTTTTCCCTGCAATTCTTCCTGGCCTTTGCTCTGTTATGCAGATAGTGAGGGGGCTGGAGGGGTGGCTCAGCAGTTGGCCATGCTTGTTACTCTTCCAGAGGACCAGGGTTTGGCTCCCAACACCATATAGTTCAACTGTCTGTAACCCAAGTTCTAGGGGATTTGATGCCATCTCCTTCTCTCCTCCTCCTCATTATTATTTCTTTTTTTTTTTTAGATTTATTTATTTATTATATTTAAGTACACTGTAGCTGTC
Organism: Mus pahari; assembly: GCF_900095145.1. Lineage (NCBI taxonomy): Eukaryota > Metazoa > Chordata > Mammalia > Rodentia > Muridae > Mus > Mus pahari. The sequence continues at coordinate 66,796,672 of NC_034606.1, read as the reverse complement.
TTCAGACACTCCAGAAGAGGGCGTCAGATCTTGTTACGAATAGTTGTGAGCCACCATGTGGTTGCTGGGATTTGAACTCCGGACCTTAACCAGTTAACCAGTTGGGTGCTCTTTCCTACTGAGCCATCTCACCAGCCCCTATTATTTCTTTTTTTAAGACAGTGTTTCTCTCCGGGCAGTGGTGGCACACGCCTTTACCAGCACTTAGGAGGCAGAGGCAGATGGATTTCTGACTTCAAGGTCAGTCTGGTCTACAGAGTGAGTTCCAGGACAGCCAGGGCTACACAGAGAAACCCTATCTTGAAAAAAAAAAAAAAAAAAAAGACGGGGTTTCTCTGTGTTGCCTTGGCTGTTCTGGAACTCACTCTGTAGACCAGGTTAGCCCTTGGCTGTTCTGGAACTCACTCTGTAGACCAGGTTGACCATCACTGCCCGGCTGCCCAATACCTTCTTCTGAACTTCTCTGTTACGGGATGTATGTGGTATGTGCACACACACATACACTCCCATAAGATAACTATTAAAAAGCAAGGGTAGCAACAGAGGACACATGACCCTCTGACCCCCAGGATATCACTTTTCTGAGCTGCCACAGTGAGCAAGCAAAGGACCTATAAATACAGCAAAAGCTAGAAGCAGACTTAAGGCTGGGGAAAGAAAAGGGAGCTGTGTCCCCCACACTGGGATAGCTGCAAGATGGGGAGCGGCAAGGGACACACTTGGTTTTTCGAGACAGGGTTTCTCTGTGTAGCCCTGGCTGTCCTGGAACTCACTTTGTAGACCAGGCTGACCTCGAACTCAGAAATCCGGCCACCTCTGCCTCCCGAGTGCTGGGATTAAAGGCATGCGCCACCACGCCCGGCAAGGGACACATTTGAACTCTTAGGTTTTTCTCCGTATCTGCTGTGTCTATTAATCTTTACACTGCTGGGATCTAAACCTAGGACTTTCTATTGCTAGTCAAATGCTGTACCTGAGAACTGACCTAGCCAGCCCTCTTTTCCCTTACTTTTATGCACATGAATGTCTTACCTGTATGTATGTATGTATGTATGCATGTATGTGCACCTAAAGCCTGGTCCACAAGGACAGGATAAGATGGCAGAGATGCTGGAAACTGAACCCAGGTCCTTTGCAAGAGCAACAAGTGGTCTCAAATGCTGAGCCCTCTCTCTTGCTCCAAGGTGATGGGGTGGGAAGGGATTTCGACGCACACTGGATTTGCATTTCTTTGACTACTAGGGAGGTTGGACATATTTTCCCGTGTTGTCTTGAGACCAGCCTGTTCATCAGCCTGTTCACTGCTGAGTCCTCTCTCTAGCTATTTCTCTTGTTAGACAGTGGCTGGCAAAGACTCCCCTGCTTCTCTGGGGCCGTCTCCCCACTTGGGTGATTACCAGTCTCCTCCTCTGTGCAGAAGCTCTCTGCTCTCACGAGGGCCCTCATGCTACAGCCTGCAGAGTAGCTGGGATTAAGGCCTCTGCCACCAGGCCCTGTGTGTTGTGGCTAATTGAGTCTGTGTACAACTCCAGTGACTGGGTTTGGTGAGGGGCAGAGACAATTACTGATGAGAAGGGTTGGCACAGGGTCAGTATTCTTGGACAGCATCCCCCCCACACACACACACACTTCCCCCTCCAGTCATAGGCTGGAACAAAGTTTCAAGGAAGTAGTTATAGTAACCGGGATGGATAATAAATGAACAAACCACCCACTAATGAGACAGAGACATATGGACAGATCAGGACAAAGGGAACAGGAAAACGATGGGGTTTTAGACTTCTTGTCCTCTTGGATGCTCTCCCACATTTGCCCCCCCTCTCATCCCACTAACTGCTCCATCCCTATCTGCTACCCCAAGCTGCAGTCTCATGGCTCCCGATGCTTGGTCTCTGGGTCAAGTCCCTGAGATCCTCTAAGGAAGGTGAAGGGAAGAACCAGTGGAGAGAGCTGAGCAGGGTGGTGCCTGAGTCTGTGTCCCAGTGCCTGGGCAGGAAGGGAATGGTGCCCAAGCCCAGTTCATGAGGACAGGAGACTCATTCACTGTAAACCAACTACAGATGTGCCGGGGTGGGGTGAGGAGGGGGATTAGGGCCACATTCCCAAACCGCAGCTGGGCCCGCCCCTCCTTCCGCCAGCCACCACCAGGGCAGGGCAGGAGGGGTTAACTTTGCAGCCTCCTGGCAGGATCCCTGCCACACAGGCAGCTCACTATCCCACCCCAGCCCGAATGCCAGGGTCCAACTCCCAGACACACACCCCTCCCACACTGCTAAGAGCTGCTCCCAGGGTAACCGGCAAAGTCAACAGCAGTCAGGCCACCTGGGGACGGGACCCTGGAGTACCTATTCCCAGCCCTGGAGCGAAAGGCAGAGAGAGTTTAGTCTGCGCCCCCCCCCCCACGACGTCTCTGGTCTCTTGGGATTGCCACAGCACGCCTCTTCTTCCCCCTTCTCCTTCAGCTGATAATGGCTACCCAGAAAAGTCTTTCCCAGGAGGGGGATGCCTGGCCCCTAGGGTGACAGCAAGACCAGAGCTGAGTAATTCCAAGGTGGAAAATGTGATGTGATTCAAGGGCCCATTCCCCAGGTGCTGGCCACTCTGGGAGGGTTGCTGAGAATGGTCCTCTGGGCTACTGCCTGGCCCAGCCCGTCCAATGAGCTTTCTCCTCTTCTGGAGTCGAGACCGTCCCTGTGAGAGGGCTTCTGTTCTGTGCATGGAACTTCACTTTCCTCTGGCTCTGTGCTCTGTGGTATAAAGTCAAACTATTGGCTTCCCTCTCTACGTTTGAGAGCCTTTCAGCCTCGGTTTGTTTGGAGTCAGAGAATGTCCCTATTAGATACACAGGCTTTGGGCTTCTAGAGACCCAGCGTCAACAACATTCGTGGCGCATCTACCAGGCAGCCAGGCAGGCCTCGCTGGCTGAGCCAGACACACACCCTCGCCTGGGCTTTCTCCCTCACACCCAGCGCAAGGCTCCTCCCATCCCCCCTCCTCCCTAAAGTTCTTTCAGCCCTCCTCCCAGCCAGCCTCTCCCCCTGTAAATCCAAGTCTAAAGGTGGGGACGATATTGGCAGCCAGAGACCCACGCGCTTTAACTCCTGGAGCTAACTGCAGGCAGAATGAGAGGGAGGAAGTCTGTGAACCCAATTCGCAGCACCTTCATCATAACTCCCACTAGTTAAACCAGTTTGCTCCTAGGCCATAGGACAGAGAAGGCCAGGGGAAGGGAGACTGCTTTGACCTGCAGGTGGAGGTTAACTAGGAAAAGGGGACAGTGCCTTCTCCTCTGGTAGACTCCTGCCCCATCACTCCACGTCCTGGGAGTGTCCATGTCCCTCACTGCCTACCCTGGGAGGTACCAGAGACCGGCCTGGCAGAATACGGCGTGACCAAAGACAACTCAGTCTCCCCAAATGGCTGGGGGGGGGGATAGCGCCAGAGAGAAAGGGTTGGCATCATGGAGCCCAGGACACTGACCTCTGCCAGCTCTGCCCGGCCTCCCGGGGATGGAGCCACGGAAGCCTAGCAAATGGGAGGGGCAGAGACCCAGGCGTCCTGGGCCGCCCCGCCCAGTCCTCCCCCCCAGCCACCCCCCCCAGCCCCAGGGCACCGAGGAGGGAGCCGGGCAGGGGCAAGCGGCAGGGGAGGGAGGAGCGAGGGCGGGAGGGGGAGGAGGGAGCCAGGCAGGGAGGGAGGTGGGGGGGGTAGGGAGGGAGAAAAAGAAAGAAAATATTTTCCGTGTCCCCGCCTGCGGAGTCAGTGTGCGGTTTGGGAGAAAATGTGTCGGATATTTTGGGGCGGTCACGTGGGCGGGCGGGCTCCGAGAGGCCCCGGGATTGTCCCAGCCTAGAGCCGTGCCCCCCTGAAGCCCCCCATTACCGCGAGTCACTAACACCGCGGCGCTCCATCCCCGAGACCGCCCGACGCCGGGACCTCGGGGCTCTGCGGCCTTCCTTCCCCCGCCCTCCCCTCCAGGTGAGTCAGGCTGGGAAGCCGGCTCGCCCGCCTGGCCGCCCTCCGTCCGCGGACGCCGGGGTCCTCTGCTGAAATGAGCCAGGGGCGGGGGCGTCGGGAGCCTTGGGGTCCTTTCCCTCCGGGGGTGGCCAAGCTGTTAGCCAGGCTTACGCGGAGGCTTCCTGCCCCAAGTTGGGGTCAGTCGTGACCCGGGAAGAGAAAGGGAAGATTTTTTTTAGACAGACTGAGGATGGGCCGGGTTGTCTGCCCTTGATTTTGGTGAGTATTGAAGGAGAGCATTTAGGAAAGTCTTGGGCAAGCGAACCTATGTTCCTGTACTCGGAATGTCAGAGAAGACGGTTTTCCTCCTCTGGGAAAGGATGGCATTCTTCCACCGGAGTGGGGCGGGGGGCGTACTGAAGGGTGGATCTGATGGTCCAAGTACCCTTTCTCCAGTGGATTGGCAGGGCTCTGCAGAGGGACCAGGAAAGACCTAGCAAGTGGTCCTGGCTGTGTCTGGGTGGGTAAAGTGGTCTGCGGAGTTTGGACTGCAGAACCTGGTTTCTCTCTGATCTATACTGCACAAGTGAGCCAATGAAGGGGAGCTCTTTTAGAATATTCTCGAGGGGAGGCCCCAGTGGAACAAAGCTAGAGTTATAACGCTGGGACAGGTTCAGGAGAGCCCCAGTCCTGGAGTGCCACTGACAGCGCCTCTCTCTCTGGTTTCCAGCGGTTTCCACCAGGTCCCTCACCTCAGCCTGGCCCAGTATGTAGGAGGGAATCTCTGCAGAGGCCAGAGGGTAAGAATATGCTTAGTTGGTGGTCATGGGGATGGGGCAGCAGGGATGTCTGACTCTGGGAGGGGACTCAAGAACAAAATGCTCAAATAATTCCCTCTTGTAGGGCTTAAGCCCGGGGCAGTTGGGATCCTACTCCTCAAATTTGAGGCTCCTGCTCTTATGGTCTTATGGTTATTCTTCAGGTACTGAGTTAGGGTTTGAGGACCACAGCCATTGTCAGTAAGAAGACTTAGAGGGGTTTAAGGGGAGTGTGTGGGTCCAGGGTGCTCAGAGCTTGGGTATCCTAACACACACACACACACACACACACACACACACACACACACACAGTGGCTTAGAACTAGTAGGCAGCACAGGACACGCCCCCCCAACCCCGGGGCACACCCCCACCTCTGGCTCAGAAAGCCACCTAACTGGCACCTCCAGTTCCCCCCTCAGCCCCACCCTGCCCGTGCCCTCTGATGCCCACACACATTCCACTGGCATGGCCTGCCTGCCTGCCTCCTGGGTACTGCCCCTCCCTGGGGCCAGTGGGGTAGAGGGAGGGCACCTGAGGATTCAAGGTGGAGGATCAAGGGTCTAGACTCCCCCTGACAACGGCAAGGAGCCAGGGAAGCTAGGTCCACTGCTGCCTCCTGGGGAGCAGGCTTGGGGCTCGGGCTAGGGTAGAGGATGCCTGGGTTCTCCTCCCATTCTGGAGATGGGGTCATGGAAAAAGGTGGTCGTGTTTATACAGAGGGGAGGGGGGCAGCGGGTGGAGAGCAACTGACAAGAGCGGCTTTGTTCCAGGCTCTGGAGCGGGCAGGGCAGCAGGGAGACGCCCCCCTTCCATCCGGCAGCCCCCTTCATCCATGCCCTCCCCTCAACTCCACCTCATCTCTAAGAGAAGCTTTGTAAGAACCCTTTCCCCAAGTCAGTTGCCCGCCTTCTAGGCCGCACCATCTGAGGTGGCATCTTGGGAAGAGAGGAGCATTCTCTGTCTTCTGCAGGTCCCACAAAGAACCAAGACAGTTAAGGCCTCATTTAGGATTTCCTTTGACTCCCGCACTTCTACCTGGAACTGAAGTGTGTCCCCTTCCCAGAGAGACCAGACTTAGGAGAGAAGAATATCTGTTACCTTCTTCACCTCTAAGCCTCCCTCCCAGGTACTTGAGGAGGAAGGCCAGGAGAGTTGTCCTTTGCTTACAATGTCCTTGGTGAGGACCAGGAGCCTGAACACCCCTTCCCCTCCACCTCCTGTTGAAGTTCTGCCCTACCCTAGAGGTCTGTCTCCCATCTGTAGGTAAGATGCCAAGACAAGGATGGCTGGAATAGAAAGCTATTCCCAGTCTAAGCAGAATCTGGGAAAGATTGGGGGGGGGGTGCTCTACCAGTTCATCATTCTTGGCGTTGGAGGGGTTAATCCACCTGGAATGTAGCCCAGCCTGTTGAGCTATGGCCCAGGGGCCTAGGGGGCCCTGGACTCCTGGATCCACCTGGGTTTAACTTGGGATGAGGACCTCATGGACTAAGAAAAGGTTCCTGGAGGTTCTGAGTTAATACTGTAGGACTCTCTAGGGGCATCAGGGTAAAAAGTTAGAGGGTCCCAGGCCTGTTGGTGGCATCTAGTGAGGGTCAGAGTCTCCTCTACGGGTTCATTCCTAAGAGTGTGGAGATTGAGAGAGATGAGAGAAAGAAAGAGGGAAAAAAAGGAAGAGGTACAAAGACGGGGAGAAGACGCCGATCCTAGACAGTTTCTAAGTGGACGGATGCCCACCTGGGCACCCACTGTGGTCTTCTGTCCACTTTCAATCCGTCTGTCCACTTTCAATCTGTCTGTCCACTTTCAATCCGTCTCCTACGGAGTGGAGCTGCACCCCAGCCCATTAACCTTCACAGTGGTAGGTGGTTCTGGAGATCTATGGAGGACCTTTCCCTTGGCCACCGCATGGTGGGGTGCGGGACCTGGGTTCCCCTTTCCTAGATCAGGGGTCAGGGAAGCTACCTTTGAGGGAGGAAAGAATATAGGGAGAGGTTTTCAGAGTCCAGAGAGAGGAGGAGGAGGAGCAATGTGGACTGAGGACAAGGAGGGGGTCTTCCGGTTCTCTCCTAGTAGGGCTCCACCTGCTCAGAGAGCATAGGCACTGTAGGCTGACTGTGGGATGGTTGGTGACAGAGGAAGAGTTGGGAAGGGAAACAGGGAGTACCAAGGAAGACAGAGGAAGCAAATGATAATTAAAAGGCACGCGGGAAGTACCAAGTACGAGATTTGGACATAGCATTTAGCGTGTGCCCTACTTTACCTTAAACACTCTGTGCACGATGAATTAGTGAATCCCCCAAACAACCTTACCAACTGGTGGGTCCTATTATCCTCAAGTGGTAGATGAAGAAACGGAGGCATAGGGAGATTAAGTAATTCCTCCCAAGTCCCCCAGCCAGCAAGTGGAGGCGTCAGTTCAGGGAGCCTGCGTGTGACCAATACACTGTTACTCTCCAAAGCCGTGTAAGACTCAGAAGTTACAGCAGAAATCTATGCTTGCCACCACCACAGTAGTAAGAGTTTGAATCAGGCAGGGCGGTGGTGGTGCACACTTTTAATCCCAGCACTTGGGAGGCAGAGGCAAGTGGATTTCTGAGTTGGAGGCCAGCCTGGTCTACAAAGTGAGTTTCAGGACAGCCAGGGCTATACAGAGAAACCCTGTCTCGAAAAAAAAAAAAAAAAAAAAAACCCAAAAAATAAAAATAAAATAAAATAAAATAAAAGAGTTTGAATTAGTTTATTTTTTAATGTGCTTAATTTTTATTTATTTATTTATTCTTTTTTCTATCTTTCTTCTTCCTTATTTTCTTTCTTATTTCTTTTTCTTTTTTTCTTTTGGCAAGGTCTTATGGTGTGGATCTGGCTGACCTCAAACTCTGAGAGGTCTGCCTGCTAAAGGTATACAAGCTCAGTTTGAAATTTGCCTTTTTTTTTTTTTTTTTTTTCTGGTTCTAGGTGTCGAACCCAGAACCTTGCACTTGCTACATGCTAAGCAAGCAACCCAGCACTGGGCTATAAACCCCCAGTCTGAGTGTCGGAGTCTTGGGAGTCACACTTAGTTAGAGCAGATGTCTGATCTGGTTCTGGTGCTTCTTCCATCTGGGGACCTCACCAAAAGGTCTCAAGTCGTTGTTTACCTGAGAGCCTCAGGTTTTCCTTCCCTGAAGCTGAGCTTTCTGCCCTGTCCAGTCTATGGAATTGCAAGTGCCCAAGCCGGGGCGGTAGGAGTAACGGATGGTCAGACGCTCACAGACTTGGGTTGCGTGGTGATCCGCATGGACGTTGTCAGTCATCTCATGTGTCTTTTCCTTTATCTCGTTCTAGGATCCTTGGAAACCCATTGGACAGGCCAGGCGGGGTGGGCACGGAGCCTCCCAGGCCAGGGCAGTGGGCATGGGCGGGGGCTGCAGCTGAAGACCACCCCCGCCCGCTGCAGAGTCCAAGGGATTCCCACGCCACAGCAGCTACCATGGCCACCAACAAGGAGCGACTCTTTGCCCCCGGTGCCCTGGGGCCAGGATCTGGTTATCCAGGCGCAGGCTTCCCGTTCGCCTTCCCAGGTGCACTCAGAGGGTCACCACCATTTGAGATGCTGAGCCCTAGCTTCCGGGGCCTGGGTCAGCCTGACCTCCCCAAGGAGATGGCTTCTCTCTGTGAGTCTCAGGGGTCTTGGGGAGGAAATGAGGGCAGATGGGTAGGGTGTGATATAGAAAATGGACTTCCTTGTTGGAAAGGTGGGCAAAGATGGGGGTAGTGGGGGTGGAGTTAGATGTATTTGAGGATAGTATCTATGGATGGCAGTTCTGTTCAAATATGATCTCAGAGTAGAGGATCTAAAACTGCCTCCTGGGGAGCTCAGCCCAGGAGGGGACACAGTCCTGTGGACACCTGAGCTTGCTTGTGTGTCTAGGGTCCTTTAAAGCTGCATGCGGCTGGGGGTGGTCGGGAGTACAGACGGGGGACTAGAGTATCTGAGAAGTCAGTCTGTCAGCTGTCTCTGTGATGAAGAAGGGCTATGAGGTTCTAAGGCTGCCAATAGGAAGGAAACTTAGTGCCCGGTGCATAAAGATGTGTGGGAAAAAAAAAATGCCCGGTGTGTAAAGATGTGTGGGAAAAAAAAATGCCTGAAGTTCTGAGGACAGAAGTAGCCCAATGGCAAAGAGGTAGCTCTTGGTCTACAACATATCTAGACTGGAGCAAGGGTTACTCAGGAGTATCCTCTCCTTAGCCACATGTTTCTGGAGTCCTCCCCTCCCTCCAGGCCTGGAATAGTCCCCACACACTGCAGACCCCTGCTTGTCCTGGGGCCTGTCCTCTTCAGGTTTAGCGTTTCAATGCAGCCACCAAGTAAGGTCTGAGCTTCCTCTCTCCCTCTGGGACCCTTCTGTGCCCACTTGGCAATTGTCACTCCTGACCAGGACATGACAGACAGGGGTGTGGTGGGAGGCCTCGGACTCCAGTTTCTGGCACAGGGCTCTGTGTATACAGAAGAGGTAAAATGAAAGGTTCGCCAGGAGCGGGGGATAGAGACAGAAAAAGATGAGGACACATTCTTCAGCATGGTGGGTCACACTTTTTTTGTTTGTTTGTTTGTTTTTCGAGACAGGGTTTCTCTGTGTAGCCCTGGCTGTCCTGGAACTCACTTTGTAGACCAGGCTGGCCTCCAACTCAGAAATCTGCCTGCCTCTGCCTCCCAAGTGCTGGGATTAAAGGTGTGCGCCACCATGCCCGGCTACCTGGTTCACACTTTTAATCCCAGCACTCATGAGAGTGAGGCAGGGATCTTTGAGTTTGAGACCAGCCTGGTCTACACAGAGAAACCTGTTTCAAGGAACAGTAGCAGCAGCAGCAGCAGCAGCAGCGACAACAGTAAAGGTATAGCCAGGACACTGAGCAAAAGAGGAGAGCCTTTAAGGCAAAGTGGTGACACTGGCGCGCTTCGTATATAGGAGTGTGTGTGTTTGTCTCCCAGTCTATGTGTAGTGTATGCGTACACAGACTGCTCCTGTACAGAACTCCAGTTTATGCAATAAAAACTGTGAAGAATCAGGAGGGTTGATTATCAAGAATTTATAGGGCTGCTGGTGTCCGGTAGGGGCTACTTGTGGTGTGGCTGTAGTACAACGGAGGTTTCAGTGTGGCATGCAGGGTGAGTGTTTGGAAACTTCAGCTGAACTCTCCTTCTTTCTGAGTGTCATTCTGTGAACCTGCCCGACACCAGGCAGTGGGAATAAGCCTTAACTCCCGTGTAACGTATCCCTTGCAGGGAACCACACAACCTAATCATACAGTCTTCCGACTTGGTTTCCCTAGGTCCTGTGGGAGGTGACTAAAGGAGCTGAAATCAGAAAGGAAGATGGGAAAGGCTGGTGGTAGGAAGGACACTAGTACCCACTGAATGGCTCCTTCTGTTCCTTGTATTCTACATACAGGGAGATGGAGGTCAGGGTTCAAAGTGAGGTCAAGGTATGGAAAGCAGCCGGCTGAGCCCCATCCTCAAAGGTCACCCTGAAGGATGGGTGCGGGAAGGAGAGCTCCAAAAGAAGAGGCAGTACCAGGGAAGGCAGCTGAGGAGGGTGTGGCGGGCTAGCATGGAGGGACAGGCCCAGGCAGGGAGGTAGCAGGTGGGGTAGGGAGGAGGAGAAGGCCTGGGTCCAGACAGAGTGCTTGGGGTGGGGCGTCCGGCTGAAGGGAAGAAGGAATCCTGGAGTTTCGGGACCCTCTTGGTGGGAGAGTAACCGACCAAAGGATGAGAGAGTAACATCTCTCCTTTGCTTTGATCCGCTGTCCCTTTTTGACTGTAGCCATCTAATCATAAATGGGAGGGGTGGATCAGAGCCATAAATCTGATGACGACGAGGACACCCATACTCACCTACACTGCGATCCTGAGCCTCTAACTCTCATTACATCCTCTATTCAGTGTAGCACCCTCTTTCTTTCTCAGGATAAGAAGGGATGGTTTAAGGAGGGGCCTGAAGCTTCTCCTTGGGGGTTGGATTTTGAATAGGATTGAAGAGTCAGCCCCTGGCACCTTGGGGATATCCTTGGTGACAAGAAGTCTTGCTTGCTCCACCTCTTGGGGCTCTCCTGGGGCCTCAGCGGGTGAGGCAGGCATCTTAGAACCCTGTTGTGGAGGAGGGGGAGAGGCGAGGGGAGCCTGAGCTGCCGAGCTAGGCAAGCATAGACCTGTGTGCATGAAAAACGGAGGGAGTGCACACGCACCCGCGTGTATGCATGCGTGCGTGCGTGCGTGCATACAGGCCTGTGAACGACAGGCCAAGTGTCCGGACCTCCGTGTAGCGCTCACGAACACTGACGTGTAGTCTGTTTGCTTTTCCGGATTACGGGGGGGGGGGGGCAGAGTGCGCCAGCAGAGAAAGGATTCTGTGGTCTTGAAGACCTAGCCCAGTTTGTTCTTCAAGTATTGTGGCGGTAATAGCCGCCATGGTGGTGGGGCCAGTGTCTGTGGGGCAGGGAGCCCAAGAGCTCCACCGTACTAAGTTACTTGGGGACATTGAGAGCAGACTGGCACAAGGAGAAAAGGATTGAAGCTGGAGATGCCCCGACCTAGTCCAGAGGGGCAGCTATACAGATGCAGACCCAGAGAGGGGCCAGGAGGCCAGTAAGGAAAGAAAGTCATGGCAGATGAGGGTGGCAAGCAGGCGGCAGCGAAGTCTCCTCCAGGAAAAACCCCCGGTGGCTGCTTCTTTCCCCTCCCCTCCCAGTCTCTCCTCCTCCTCCTCCGGCTCCAACTCCAGCCCCAGGCCGACACAAACGGGGCTTTGATTGCAACAGGAAACCTCTCCGGCGGGGGGAGCCGAGCCTGCCGCCGCTGCTGGGGCCCAGGCGGCACCCCCCCTCTCCTGGCCCCCTACCCTGTCCCAGCCCCCACCCTGCCAAGAGCGCCTCACGTCCTTGCTTTGGGCCTCACCCTCTCTTTCACACCTCCCTCTGCCACCCCCTCCTTGTCTTCGGAAGACCCCTCCCAGAGCTCCTCAGGTGGGACCTATCCCTTGAGGACTTACCCTTTTGGGCGGGGCCTACTTTAGTTTGAAATACCCCTTCAGTTTTTAAGAGTGAGATTTTTGGAAGAAAAAGAGGGTTATTAAGCAGGGAGAGCTCCAAGTCAGTGATCCTCAAACCTCACGAAGAGGTGGCAAGACGGAGAGAGAAGGGACTTCGTTGTCCTGCTCCGCCAAACTCACATTTTTTCTTTTTTGCCAGGAACTGGTAGAGCTCTGAGGGGTGACCAGGCTAGAAGCCTGAGTGCTGTTGGCTTTCTCAGTGGGGGAGGGGCACATTCTTTCCCCCCGGGACCAAAGCTTTTCCAGGATCTAGCTGGGAGGGGGTGCACCCTGGTGGTGGGGGTCATAGGGAAGGGGGTGGGTGAGTCAGGCACCAGTCTCCCCTTCGTACCCCCACCAAGGCTGGTGGGGAACATCTGGTTCCCATGAAATGCTAGAGGCTAATGGGTCTAATTGCTGCAATAAGGGTTGGGGGTGCTTTGGGGAAAAGAGGGGCACTAGATTCCCCCCATTTTGCTTTCTATCCAAGGCTGTACTGTGTCTTGAGCAAGGGCTGGGGCTGATGGCATAGACTGGTCTGATACCTTAATACCTTTTCCCAGCAATGCTCTCAAAGTACACACAGATGGGGTGATGAGGACTGGGGTGCATCTGGTGAAGAGAAAGGGGGGCTTTTGAGAACTCATGGCTTCCTGGAGCCCCCCCCCACTCTTGTGCCCTTCTCCCAACCCCCTCCCTGTGGCCTGGCCACTTCTGGTTCTAATTACCAACCAGGCAGGCCTGACTTAATTGGGACCTTTCAGATTTCGGAGGGGGAAGGGGAACTTACAAGCTTGAAGTTGACTCGTCAAGACTCTTTTTCCCTGTTTTTTTTTTGGGGGGGGCATACTCTTCATTTTCTACTTTTTTTGCCTACTGGTTCTATTCCAATTCAGGCACTTAGTCCCGGACTTTCTTTTCTGTTTTGTTTTGTTTGGGGGGGGGGTACGGTTGGATTCAGAAATGGAGTGTTGGACATTATGGGAAAGTTCACATTAGGTTGGAAAAATCTTGTCTTCGTGCCTGCTGCAAGCTCCCAGTTTGCCAGTCCACCCCAGCCCACCATCGCCATCCGCATTTTAGGCCCTCCTCTTCAGCCCTGCCCCCTGAGTCTCTGGCAGCCTCCCGTTCCCCTCCCCCGTTCCCGCCTTCTTTGCCTACTCTGGCACCCCTTCCTGCTTTTTATTCTTCCAACAGGCGCCCCACTCTCTCAGCACCCCAGTGCGACCCCGACTCGGTACAGCAGATTCTTAGAAAAGTGCGCCCCGCCCTGGCTCAGCCACAGCCGCCGGGCGGGGGAAGGGGTCGGGCCGGGCGCCGCTCCCGCTCCCGGGCGCTCCCCGTGTGAGCCGCGCTGACAGAGCCGGCTGGGCCGGCCCGCCGGGCGGTCGGGCGGTCGGGCGGCCGGAGGGCGGGGCGCGGGGGAGGGGGCGGTTTCCGGGAGTCGCCGCCACTGGCGTTGTCCCGGGGCCAGGGTCCCCGATTCGACGCGGCCAGGCCAGGGCAAACTTCTGACGTGGCCAACCCCCTCCCTCGAGTGCCCAAGGGGGCACTGGAGGTGGCACTGAGGGAGGGGCAGCTATTTCCTATGGTGGGGTATAAGTGACCCTGCGCAGTGAATGACCAGCAGGGCAGTTAGTGCGAAGGGTGGGGGGAAGCGCTTAGCACAGTGGAAACTCGGGGTGGGGGCAGTTGTCATTGGGAGGGATCAGTTTCGTCTGAGTCGCAGTTTGGGACAGTTTAGGGGGCAGTTTGTGCTCTAAAACTGGAGTCAGGTTCTGGGAGAGGGCAATGAGGGAGGTAGCCGAGGCACTTTGGGAGTGTCAGTCGCGGGATAGAGCTTTGGGGACTATGAGGGAGGCGGCCCAGCCCTCGGCAGAGGAAGGGTAGCCGGAGCTAGGAGGGGTAGACTCCGCTGCGCTAGAGGGGGCGGGGGGGGGACTCCGCTGCGGAGCTGGCGACGGCCTGGGCGGGGTGGGGCGGGGCCGGGTCAGGAGGAGGTGAGCGCGCCCGGCCACCCGCCCCGAGGGGGGTTCCCGGAGAGTTCACCGCGGGAACGCGCTCTGGCCCTTGGACCGGGGGTGGGAAGATCGGGAAGGAAGGAGGCGGCAGCGCGCACTGAGCCGCAGGAATGTAGTATTTAGCTCTGAAGCGCGCGCGCGCGCGCGCGCTCGAAGGAAGAAGGAGGAGTCGGGCCCGGGAATGAGGGGGGTGGAGGTAACGCAGGTCCTGCGGGTCTGGAGAGTTGCGTAGCGCAGGGCATCTCAAGGCTCCCCATCTACACGGCCATTCTTAACACCCTTGCTTGTGTTGACTTGTATGCCGAGGAAAGGGTTGAAGGGAGGGGGAAGACGCTGTGAAAGAAAATGCGCATATTTGATTCCTTCACTCCTTTCCCCCAATCCCCACCTGGGCACGCGCCTAAGTGCAAATGTGTTCAGACCTCCAGCTTGTCGAGAGAGCATGATCGCAAGCATTTTTCCTGAGCCTGGTGTATTTGCACAAATTCTTGCACCTATGAATATATGTGCGTGCAGATATGCGTGTGCACTATTGCACGTTTGCAAATTTGTGGTGCCTGCCAAGATAAATGCTTGCACAGATGTATGTCTGAGCAAGCGCGTGCGCCGCTCAGCTAGTAGACGTATGTGTATGTGTATGTGCTCCACTCCCAGCTCTGCTCATCTTGGTGCCCGGCCCCTTTCGCTCTCCAGGCCCCACCCCCATCCCTCTACGCTCTGCTTTTACAAAAGGTCTCCACAGAGCTAGCTGCCTTGGCACCCTAAGTGAGGCAGACGGAGGCAGAGGCTACAGCTTCGCCTTCGCGCCCCGCCCAGTCCTTTTCCCTTGCTGGGGATCCCCCTCCTTCCCGCCCACCCCTTACCCCCCATGCATCTCAGCGCCCTATGCTAGCCCTCCCCCTCCCCCCTCCAGGAGCGGGGCGCTGCGGGGGGAGGAGGGGGAATGGGCTGCGGGTCCTTGGTGTTCTAGCACCCAGTTTCTCTCCAAGCCGGGTCGCGATGTACGACTGCATGGAATCGTTTGTCCCGGGTCCGCGACGGCTGTATGGGGCGGCCGGGCCCGGGGCCGGCTTGCTACGCAGAGCCACTGGCAGCTCCTGCTTCGCCGGACTTGAGTCTTTTGCCTGGGCACAGCCTGCCAGTCTACAATGTAGGTATTCGAGCTCGGAGATCCGGTGTTGGGTGCACGAGAGGTTGGTGTTTACGATTTCCGTGTGTAAAGTTTGGGACCAGGCACAAGAGGGTGTTCTGGTCCTTTCTATATGAGGTACTGGCCCTTTAAACACGAGGGCCTCCAGAGTCCGTCTCCTTTGCGTGTGTGCTGCAGTGTTTGGAGTATATGTGGTTTTTATGGTGGATGTTTAGCTAGGGCTTTGGTTGATGCCACTCCAGAGTCCCTGGGTGAGAGACCCATGTATGTTGCTAGTGTGTCCTCCAGGTTTTAGGGATATGGCACCCAGCACTGTGGGTAGCGTTTGTAAAGTCCATGCTGGAAGTTGGGAGCGGTAAAAAAAAAAAAAAAAAAAAAAAAGCAGAGCGTGTGAATTCCTGGCTTGTGCAGACCTAGGAGACGTGGGTGTTGAGTGGGGGGTCTCTCCACGCACTGTCACACCCCACCTAGGTTGGCAAATGTTCGTGGCCCAATGTGGGGATGTTTGTAGCTTGAGGCCGGGAGGGCGTGTGCCTTGCGTGGCTGCGGGGGCGTTTTTTTGGAAAGTGCTGTGTCCTAGAGTGCATCCTGTGTGCTCTGCTTTTGGGGTGCAAGGGGTGTGCAAAGAAGAGTGAGAAAGCTGGATTCCGTGTCCATCCTCATTAAAACAACAACAAAAAGCAAACAAACAAACCTGGAAGTGTGTATGTATTCTGTTGTCTTGACAGATGACTTTTTCTGTGGCTCCAACACCACTTAAGCAGGAAGCGAAAAGTTTAAAGCCAAGTTTGGATCGGGGTGGGTGGGGTGATCTGAAAGTGACAGCTGGTAGGGGGTAACAATCGTAAGGCCCCCAAATATCCATCTTCCCCCTCTCTGTAATGGGAGATGCCAGGCATGGGGCCCTGGAACCCCTTTCCAGAGCGGCAATAAAAAGCTGGGGATGGAGAGGCAGTAAAAATAAAGTCCAGATGAGAAGCGGCTTTGAAGCCTGGACCACAGTGCCTGGCGGGGGTGGGCTGTTGGAAGTGGCTGAGAGAGGAGCCTGGGACACCCCCAAATTTACTGGGGGTTAGCATCGCACTCGCAGTCTGGGTACGGATGACTGCAGACCTAGGCTTGGGGGTGGGGGGAGCACTCTGGGAAGGGGCGGGCAGCGGGCGGGGTGGCTGGCGCTGGGGGAGTGCGCACGCCGGGTCACTGAGCCCCCGCCAACGCGCCTAGCTCCTTGGCACTCAGCAGCGCTGTTTACAAGTTCAGTTTTTTTTTTTTTTTTTTGGTCCCAGGGCAGAGCTCTCAGATTTAACTGGGATAGTGGAAAGGGAGATATCAAACAGGAGATAGTACTGTGGGATTGGGTGGGATAAGAATTGATGTACTATTTAAAGGCTGAAGATGGAACTAGTACATTGTACCAAGTTTCTATGAATTCTTAACCTTGCCATGCCCAGTATAATGGGGAACTACTGGGCACATTGGCTGGCATCTGAGTCAGAAATATCTGGGGGAGGGGTGCGGGGGTGTTGGCTGTAAGGATCCTAGATAGGGACTATATATATTCTTATTTAGGCCTCTGGAGACATTTTGGGCTTGGTAGCTCAATATTTTTGCATTTCTGTTTGAGCCAGTAAGTTTGGCCAGGAATGCACCCCTGTCACATTCAGAGGGAAGGTGGTTTAAAGTCGGGCTGGATTGTGTGCTAGTGGCATTTGGATGGAAACTTTGGTGTCCTGGTGTTGTGCTGACTGAATGTGGTGTTTGGTAGTAGAGCTGTTTAGCCCCCAGCTTTGTGACTTGTCATCCAACAACATGGAGTACTCATGCCTTGATGTTGGTGCATTCCTCTGTTTAAAGGTCCGGCCCAAACTAAGGCAGTGCCCACTGTAAGTCTGCCTGCTTTGGCATCTGTGTCATGTTGGCCTGCAAAAGTGTGTGTCTTCAAGGAGATTGTCTGCTAGATTGTGAGTCCAGGCAGCTCAAGCTCTGGGCCTTGCAGCTGGGAGCGTTTACAGCCGGTTATAAAGAGTTTGTTTGAAGCTCCGCTCAGCCTGGCCAGGAATTTCCTCAATTTCAGCAATTTGGGCTTTAAAAGGAGAAAACCCCGAGCCCACCCCCTCCTCCTCAGCAGGGGCCCCTGCCGAGCCCAGGAGCGGTGTCCCTGTGCCGAGGTCTCAGCTCAGTGTTGAAGAGGGGATCCCAGAAGACCCTGCCAGCTTTGCAGAGCCCTCCACCCACAGTGACCTCAGAGCCATCGCATGGCACTCTTGGGATACCGGGGGCGGGGATGATGTGCCAGAGGGGTGCCGAGAGAGGGTGCCGGTGCCATTAGGATGGGAAAGGCTGCCCAAGGGCAGGCTCTCTGGGGCCTCCGTCTTATAATTGGCTGGTGCTGCCTGCCCCATGCCAGCCTGACCGCACCCAGGCCTTGCGCAAGAGAGGAAATGAGGAAATGAGGCAGCTCTCTGTGGGTAGGGAGGGCGTCAGTGCAGGAGAGAGTACCACCCCACGCACAGGCCTTTCAGACCCCAGGATGGGCTGAAAGTGAGGGCAGGAAAGGCCTTCCAGGCTTCCCCAAACCTCCCAGCACCTACCATTCAGGTGACCCCACCCCCAGTCTTGAATAAACTCCCTGCACCCTTCCGCTCCCTTTCTTTTGAGGGGGAATCTTAACTCCAGTAGGATTCTTATGCTAATTGGGTGCGTGGGGGGTGGGGTGGGTGGAGATGGTTTCCCTCTTTGTAAGGTGGTGTAGCTGGTCTGGAACCCCCAACCTTTGGACTCTTCTGTCCTCTCACTACCTTGGGTCTCGTATGGACTTGTGACCAGGGACTTGTGACCAGGTGGGTTACATGGCGTGGGAGGAAGGACGCACACAGGAGGTGCCTTCAAGGGACGATGGAGGTCTTCAAGATTCCCCCCACCCCACCCCACACCCCGTCCCCTGACCACTTTTTCCAAATTCGGGCAGCAGGTCCTGCTGGCTGGCTGGTTTTCAGATATCCTGAGCTTCTGAGGGTGAACTCTATACTCTCCCAGCCTGTGGCAGGCTTGTACTCACTCAGCAGCCTCCTGTATAAAGTGTGGGCTCCCCTACTCTGGGCCTTGGCTAGGACTGCATATAAACTACTATTACTGTTTTCTGAAGCAGTTCAGGAATGAAGACAGGCTTGGAAAGTGTCTGGGGCAGCTCCCTTCCCCCTCAGCTCTGTTTACCCAGTGTCACCTGACCCTCTGCTACACCCCAAACTGCTCCTGGACCTAAGGGCCTGAGTGAATCCGTTTTCCTCCACAGCTTCTTTCACTAAAGGCCACATAGCTATGGTCAGAGTCCCTGAGAGCCTTGCTCTCCTGTCCGCCAACACTGAGCCGGTCACTCGGCTGCTAATGCTCCTCTTCTGACCTGAAAGCTCTTTCAGGAGTGACTTACATTAAGTCATTCAGCCAGGTGCCAGCTGTAGGTAGCCTTTAACTGCCCCATTTGCCTCTACATCTGCGGCCCACCCCCCACCCCCACCAACTGCTTCTAGAGGAACTCTGGGGTTACCAGAGTCAGGAGTGAGCCCTAACCTTTCAGCTCTATGCCCCTCCCCCCTTTAAAAATGTGTATGGTGTTCTGTCTATATGTATTTTCGTGTGCCATTTTTGTGCCTGGTGCCCACAGAGGATAGAAGAGGGAACTGGTTCCTTTAGAACTGGCGTTACAAATGGTTGTAAACTACCATGTAGATGCTGGGAATTGAACCTTGGTCCTCTGGGAGAGTAGCCAGTGCTCTTACCTGCTGAGTCCCAACCAATCTTCAACTTTATGGAGCAGAAGCAGAGAAGTTAACTCCTTGGCCTGGAATTTGCAGAATTGAACGTTAATGTAGAAGAGTTGGCTTGATGGGGGTGGGGATGGGGTAGGGGGCAGTGGTGGGGCCTGAAATCCCAACAAGCTACAAAGAGTGGGGGTCTGGGCTTTCCAGGGAGTACCTGCTAAGGGCTTATGCACAAGGGTGACAACAGCGGTCACCAGCAGGTCCCAAGAAAGAGAGGCCTCTGGATGAGGGTACGGCTGCTCATCTTATGCTGCTTTTCATTCAGCGGTGGAGACACAGAGCACCAGCTCGGAGGAGATGGTACCCAGCTCTCCCTCACCCCCACCACCTCCTCGGGTCTATAAGCCATGCTTTGTATGCAATGACAAGTCTTCAGGCTACCACTATGGGGTCAGCTCTTGTGAAGGCTGCAAGGTGCGTATAGGGAGGGGGCGGATGAGTTTAGCACTCAGAGTCGACTGGGCTTACCGACAGAGACAGAAACACAAGGCTGGCAATGCAGCTTAGTACGTAGCACGCTTGCTTAACAGACTTGAGAACTCAGCAACACATCAGAGACCCTCTTATGCCAATGCTCTAGAGGCAGAGGCAGGCTGATCTCTCTGAGTTCAAGGCCAGCCTAGTCTACAGAGCTAGTTCCAGGACAGCCAGGGCTACACAAAGAAACCTGTCTTGAAGAACCAAAAAAATTAATGAATAAGTGAATAGATAAATAGAAATCATTTTAAAGGCAGGGGACCCAGGTACTGTGTCCACATAAGTGTTTTTGTCTGTGTGGGATGAGGGACTGCTTTGGGCATAAATGATTAACTGATTGGATGAGGTGCTGAAGACCTAGCTCAGTGGTAGAATGCTTGCCACATAGTGTACAGAAGGTTTGATATTGTGTGTGTGTGTGCGCTCACATGCATGTGTACACACACACACACACACACACACACACACACGACTGGTCAGGTCTAGCTAGGGCCGATTGTTTTGCTTGAGAAATACTGGTATTCCCAGTACCCTGTTTAGTGACACTCCTGCTTCCAAATTCAGGGCTTCTTCAGACGCAGCATTCAGAAAAACATGGTGTATACATGTCACCGTGACAAAAACTGTATCATCAACAAGGTCACCAGGAATCGATGCCAGTACTGCCGGCTACAAAAGTGTTTCGAAGTGGGCATGTCCAAGGAAGGTAGGCTCTCTCCTATCCTGTCCTATTGTGTGATTGTCCCCTTTGCTGTCCAGCTTCCCTGACCCTGAGACCTAGCCTACCCAGTGACTGCTTTCTTCTCCAGGACCATTCCCATTAGATTAGCTCTCTTCGCCCTGTAGCTTCTGTTTGGTGGAGCAGGAGGGTTGGGCTCATCCCTTCCTTCTCCTGTTCTTTCACAGGACAGATCCTGAGATGGCTCTGAGTTGGCCCCTCCTTCCCCCCCCCCACCATTGTGCTGCCAAGGCTATAAGTGGATATCCTGCCTGCATATCCTGCCCCCCTCCAACCCCCAGCTCCTGCAGGGCAACCGGAAGGGCAGGATGGAGCCGAATTGGCCTGGGGAGGGAGCATGGCTGTAGGCTCTGGGTGGGGCTGGGGCAAACCAGCCTGGAAACAGGAGATTATGTAGCAGAGAGGGAAACTAAGGCACTAATATGTACTCTTAATGAGAACTGAGCCCACTAAGCTAGGATGAGAGAAGACGTCCAGAAGGAGAGTCTGAGGGTCCTGATCCTTCTCTTTGCCTCTAACCCCAAGCTGTAAGGAACGATCGGAACAAGAAGAAAAAGGAGGTAAAAGAGGAGGGGTCTCCTGACAGCTACGAGCTGAGTCCACAGTTAGAGGAACTCATCACCAAGGTCAGCAAAGCCCACCAGGAGACTTTCCCCTCACTCTGCCAGCTGGGCAAGTACACCACGGTGAGGAGTGGGCAGAGCCTGGGTGAGGGCGCCAGGACCGGGCCGGGCAGTGCGGAGAGTGCCCACAAAGCTCACTTCTTTCCCCCACCACCCCCTGCCCCACAGAACTCCAGCGCAGATCACCGGGTGCAGCTGGACCTGGGGCTGTGGGACAAGTTCAGTGAGCTGGCCACCAAATGCATCATCAAGATTGTGGAGTTTGCGAAGCGGCTGCCTGGTTTCACAGGGCTCAGCATTGCCGACCAGATCACGCTGCTCAAGGCTGCCTGCCTGGACATCCTAGTGAGTTAGGCAGATGAGTTCTGGACCCCTCTGACCCTTTTCTACCACCACCACCACCACCACGCCCTTTAGCCCTCTCCTCCACCTAAGCTCTTTTTGTCTTAGCAGTAGCCTCCCCTTTCCAATCTCAGAGTCCCACCTCTCCACCTTACTCCTCAGGTTCAGGCCTTCCTTACTGGGAACCAAACTTAACTTGGGAGCCCTTCCTCAGGAGCAGCACTAACCGTCTTCCTTCCCCCTACCGTCCAGATGCTGCGGATCTGTACGAGGTACACCCCAGAGCAGGACACCATGACGTTCTCGGATGGGCTGACCCTGAACCGAACCCAAATGCACAATGCTGGCTTTGGGCCCCTTACAGACCTCGTCTTTGCCTTTGCCGGGCAGCTGCTGCCCCTGGAGATGGATGACACCGAGACTGGGCTACTTAGTGCTATCTGCCTCATCTGTGGAGGTGCGGGGGCGCCCCCTGGTGTCTGCATGGGCTTCCTCTCCCACCAGACTCTATCCAGACCCTATCCACACTCTGACCAGGTAGCAGGGTCCTCTTTTCCCCTGGGAATTGTTCCTATTGGCCATATCCTACAGACTTCTCAGACTTATGTATAGTCTTTCTGGCTAACCAAGCTAAGGGAAAAAGAAGGCGGCGAGTCCTGAGAACGCAGAAGCCCTGGATACAGTGCTGAGATAGGGATTTAGTGGGAGTGATATTCTAGACCAGCATCATTGCCAACACAGGGCCTTATGTCAGGGGAGCGAACCTGGAGGGCTCAGTGACAGGAGTAAAGAGCGGATGAGATAGTCTGGCTTTGAGGCCCTCTGAGTAAGGTCTGTCAGGCATCAGCCGCCTGTCACTGTGTCCTACCATGTCTCATCCACTGTCCTTGTGTAGACCGAATGGACCTGGAAGAGCCCGAGAAGGTGGACAAGCTGCAGGAGCCCCTGCTGGAAGCCCTGAGGCTCTATGCCCGGCGACGGAGACCCAGCCAACCCTACATGTTCCCAAGGATGCTGATGAAAATCACGGACCTCCGGGGCATCAGCACTAAGGGTTAGTTCTGAGTCAACTCTCTCTCCCTCCCCAGATCTGCAGGTCTCCTGAGTCACACAGGTGGACAGGCATGGGCAGGGGGAGAGAGGAACAGAGAATCCAGGGACCTCCATGGAGTCCTGGCTTGTGTGTGTGTGTGTGTGTGTGTGTGTGTGTGTGTGTGTGTGTGTTGCTGGGAGAGGAACCCTGTACCATTCATAAACTAGGCAAATGCTCTAAGTGACAGCCCAGCTTCCTTTACTTTTTTTTTTTAGATCATTTATTTATTTATTATAAGTAAGTACACTGTAGTTTTCTTAGACACACCAGAAGAAGGCATCAGATCTCATTACACATGGTTGTAAGCCACCATGTGGTTGCTGGGATTTGAACTCAGGACCTCCGAAAGAGCAGTCAGTGCTCCTAACCACTGAGCTATCTCAGGCCTTCCTTTACTTTTTATTTTTTTTATGCCTTATTTTTTTTTTTTTTTTTTTCTTCTGTTTGGAAACTAGATAGGCTAAAATTTTTTTGTTTTTGTTTTTTTGTTTTTGTTTTTTTTTGTTTTTTGTTTTTTTCAAGACAAGGTTTCTCTGTAT
>NC_034606.1:66769563-66773829 GCF_900095145.1 Mus pahari | reverse complement strand
ACCTGCCTCTGCCTCCCAAGTGATGGGATTAAAGGCATGTGCCACCACTGCCAGGTTAGATAGGCTAAACTTAATCCTACCTCAGAAGCTGGTTGTAAGGACTAAGTGGCTATAGTACCTTGTATACTTAGAGATGAGAATTAAGAGCCATGCGTGGCAGGTGGTTCATGCATGTCATTTCAGTACTAGAGAGGCTGAGGCAGGAGGTTTACTCTGAGTTCATGAGTTTAAGGCTAGCCTGGACATTCCCACTATCACAGTGTAACATCATGGGTATTTGATAAACATTGCCATAAAAGTTATTAAGATCCCGCCTTGCAAGAGCTGGAAAGCTCTGGACATTAAAGTCTGGCTGCCATACTGGGTAACAGAGCTGTATGTCTTCAAAAATGTATTTTACAAAAATTTACAACTAGCCCCCAGGAGGCAGAGGCAGGCAGGTATCTGTGAGTTCGAGGCCAGCCTAGTCTACAGAGTGAGTTTCAGAACAGCCAAAGCTACACAGAGAAACCCTGTCTTGAAAACAAAAATAAGCCAGGCAGTGGTGGCGCACGCCTTTAATGCCAGTACTTAAGAGGCAGAGGCAGGAAGATTTCTGAGTTCAAGGCCAGCCTGGTCTACAGAGTGAGTTCCAGGACAGCCAGGGCTACACAGAAAAACTCTTTCTTGAAAAACCAAAAAACCAAAAAAAAAAAAAAAAAAAAAAAAAAAGGCAAAGAAATATTTTATGTTTATCGATTGATTGAATATTTGATTGCATGTGGGCTGTCCTTGTCATCGCATGTGGAGACGGGGAGGGAGTCTCTCTCAGGAATGATTTCTGCTCCACATTTTGTGTAGAGATCAGAAGCAGCCGTGTGCAGTTGGATCTCTCCTTTCAGGGTTATGTAGGTTCTCGGATCAAAGTCAGGTTGTCAGGGCTGAACTTGTGTCAGCACACTGTACACTGAGCAGTCTGCCATCTCACAGACCCACAGTTTTGAAAGGATGTTGAGCATGGTGGCGCATGCCTTTGGTCTAAGCACACAGGAAGCAGAGGTGGGGGGGGGGGATCTCTGTGAGTTCAAGACCGGCCTGGTTTACACAGTGAGTCCCAGGACAACCGGGACTACACAGAGAAGCCCTGCTTTAAAAAACAAACAAACAAACAAGAAAACAACAACAACAAAAGGAAGGAAGGAAGGAAGGCAGGAAAGATGCCAAGAGGGCTGGAGAGATGGCTCACGTGCTAAGAGCACTGGCATTTCTTCTGGAGGTCATGAGTTCAATTCCCAGCACCCTTATGGCGGCTCACAACCATCTATAACTGTAGCCCCATGGGATCCAGTACCCTCTTCAGTGTACACACATACATGTATACAAGACACCCATATACATAAGTAAATAAATCCATAAAAAAAACACCCTGAGAGGTGGGCATGTAATTGTAACACATAGCAGAGGCAGGAAGATTGCTACAAGTTCAAGTTCAAGGCTGGGCCAGGGCAATATAGCAAGATTCCATCTAAAAAAATCGAAAGAGCTGGAGAGATGGCTCAGCAGTTAAGAGCACTGACTGCTCTTCCAGAGGTCCTGAGTTCAATTTCCTGCACCGACATGGTGGCTCACAACCATCTGTAATGGGATCTGATGTCTTCTTCTGGTGTGTCTGAAGACAGTGACAGTGCATTCACATATATAAAATAAATAAATCTTAAAAAAAAAAAAAAAAAAAAAAAAAAAAAGAAAGAAAGAATGGGACAAGAACTGAAGCAGCATG
Source organism: Mus pahari (assembly GCF_900095145.1). Taxonomy (NCBI): domain Eukaryota; kingdom Metazoa; phylum Chordata; class Mammalia; order Rodentia; family Muridae; genus Mus; species Mus pahari. The sequence continues at coordinate 66,772,070 of NC_034606.1, read as the reverse complement.
CTTTAGACTGTACCTTTGACCCCCAAGAACGACTGCAGGTTTCTGGTCACATGACAGAAGTCTGAGCTCGTCAGGACTCCTGTCTCTAAAAAGAGCAAAGAGGAAGCCTGAAAAATGGAGACAGGCAGCAGGTTAGGTGAAGTTCAGGGCTGGGTGGGAGCGCCTAGGGAGCACCACACGAGAAGGGAGAGGGTGAAGTCAGTACTCAGAAGTGGCAGGTTGGAGCTGGGAACACCTGCGAGGCACGGGGCGGATCTGCACCCGCGCGCTTCTGATCCTCTGTGAGCTGCTCTTCCAATCCTCTTTGCTTCTCTCTGTAGGAGCAGAAAGAGCCATAACCCTGAAGATGGAGATTCCAGGCCCGATGCCCCCTCTGATCCGAGAGATGCTGGAGAACCCTGAGATGTTTGAGGACGACTCTTCGAAGCCTGGCCCCCACCCCAAGGCTTCCAGTGAGGACGAAGCTCCAGGGGGCCAGGGCAAAAGGGGCCAAAGTCCCCAACCTGACCAGGGACCCTGACCTACCCCATTGTGGGGTTGGGCCCAAGGCAGCAAAGTGACCATTTCCCAGATACCGCCACAGTGACTGGGGGAGGACCTGCCCTGCCCACTCTCCACCCTTTCAATGAGCTCGTTATTTTGCCAAAGTTTCTAGGGGTGCCTGTGTGCATCCCTGTCCTGTTCTAACTGGCTCCCTCTACAGTCCTGAGGGACTACCGAACACCTACCAGAAGAGCTGGAGAAGGGGCGAGCCTGGGTCTAGACTCTAAAATCTCAGCACTGCCTTTCGGATTCAGGCCACAGGCTCCCCACTCAAGAGGAAGCCCCGCCTTCCCACAGCCTTTTCCTCTGCCAGGTGCTTGGGCCTCTGGGAGCAAACCGGAACACTAGAGACCAAAAGGGGGGCCCTGAGGGGGGCTGAGCCCACCCTTGTGCCCCACCCTGAGCGCCTAATGCTGTGTGATGAACCTGCCGCGCTCAGTGCCCCGTGCCCCATCCTAATCCTCCTGCCTGGTGTAGGGGCAGGCTGGGGCCTGCGTTTCTGGGGTGGGGCCTGAGGGGGAAGGGAGAATGTGAGCCCTTCCTGTACCTCTGCTAAAGTACAGCACTCATCCTGGGCCCTCCATTTTATAAGCCTCTCCTGTACTCCTGCCTCGTGCCTTGGCCTCCCGCCCTCATCTCAGCCATCAGGCAGGGCCCTCCTACACTACAGAGGGGCCAGGGGTCCCTCTCCTAGTGCCTTCTACCCTTGACCCCCAGAGCAGCTTGGCCCCGGGAGGGGAGATGCTGCTTGGCTGAACCCACCTTGACCCAGAGGAAGCCTCTATTTATTTATTAGCTTTTGTTTACACCCTGGAAATGACCCCTTCCTCCAGGGGTCTTGGGAGGGGGAGCCCAGGGCCTCTGTGACCCCTTCCTTTCTTTCCCCAAGCCCCCAGTTTATATTTAGCTGCCAAATAAGATTCCTGCAGGCTCCCCCTTTTCTCTGGGGGGTTAGGGTGCTGTCCCCTCCCCTCTGTTTACATCTCCTACCCCGCTGTTCGCATATTGCTGAGTTTTCTATTTTTGCAAAATAAAGTGATGGAAACTCAATCCGGGTGTGGATCCCTCTAAAGTTGGGGAGGTGACCTGCAGACCCAGAGGAGGAACTGGTCCCAGTGGTGGAGCTGCTAACGGAGATTATAGTCTTAGGGGAGCAGAATACCGCGTATGATTGGGGGGAAGGGTGTGGCAAGGGAGGGCTACAAGCTGCCTGAGCCACTCGCAGTGGCCTCTCCCAGTCACCAGTGAGTTCTTGCTATTGCTGGGATCCTATGGATTCATGCTACACCTAGGTGCGTATCCGTCCGCTCTGGGCAGCAATCTGAGCTGCCATTTGTTTTGCAAGTTGTCCCTGGGCCTGGAAGACCTGCAGCACGCGTAAGCCACAGTGTTTTCAGGGTTTGCTTGTTTGAGAAAGGGCCTCACTGTAACTTAACCTGGCCTCCAACCCTCAACTCCTGAATGCTGGATCACAGGCTTGAGGCACCACTCTCGGCTCAGGGTTGAACTGACTCTTTGGGGACCTCTCCCATCCTTTGTGACCACTCTGTCACCTCATGCCCTACTCCTTGGCAGCTTCTCTTCACTCTGCGACCTCTGCCCCTTCTACAGCCCTCTCTGGTCACTTTATCTCCTAAGGTTCTTCACCATCTCCTGCAGACCTTCACTCTGTCCCACCCCTTTGGAAGACCACTGTCCCTTGCTTTCTGTGACTTCCTCTAGGTCCCCCACTGAGTCCCAGGACAGAGCTTCCCTTACCTTGCTTCTGGCTATCTTCATCTTCATCGGTGACCTGAGCTATGGGAAGGAGGTGGGTGTGGGATGGAAGAGGCAAGAAGAGGAGGTGGGGGCAGGGCATGGTGGTGCACGCCTTTAATCCCAGCACTTGGGAGGCAGAGGCAGGCGGATTTCTGAGTTTGAGGCCAGCCTGGTCTACAGAGTGAGTTCCAGAACAGCCAGGGCTA
>NC_034606.1:66735945-66769501 GCF_900095145.1 Mus pahari | reverse complement strand
GGGGGGGAGAAGGGGGGGGAAAGCAGAAGAAGAAAGTGAAAGAAGATTGAGAGGAAACCACAGGGCCAGGGGGAAAAGAGGGCATTGTCATGGTTACCATCGGTTGAGGGGGAAGGGCACTAGGTCTGGCTGTCCCTTAGCCTGGAGCCAGATAAGGCTCCTCCAGGGGCCTCCCCTCCAGTCTCCTCCAGCAGCTTCACTCGCAGGAGCATCTATTTGTGATAGGAATTCTTTTGCTCTGTGGGGACAGCGGGAGAGCCAACAGGACTTGTCTGCGCTGCTTTCTGTAGGGAACCTCTGCCAGCACTGAAAAGCAGCGCTCGCATTGGTAAGCTGTGGTCCAGGGAAAAGATCCCATTTGTATTTACAGAACTCATTCTCCATAGCATAGCATAGCATAGCATAGCATAGCATAGCATAGCATAGCATAGCATAGCATAGCATAGCAGCTTCACTCCTGGCTGCTCTTGCTGCACTCTCCCAGACTCACCTCTGTCCTGGCTCCTGGATCCCCAGTGGCACCCCCAAACCTAGCCACCTGCCTCTCTCTAACTTGCCAACTGTCTAGACCCTTAAAGCCTCCTCCTCTTATCCCCTTAGACTCCTCATTCCTCTCCCTTCTCAATGATGGAGACCAAACCTAAGGTCTATTGAAAGCTGGGCGAGCATCTTGACACCGACCTGCATCCTCACCCCGCCCCCTTACTGTACTAGACAGTCTCTTAAATAGACACCATCTCATTTTTTAATGGCGATCTGTAAAATGGCAGCCATAGGAAGTTCTCCCCTTCCGAACATCATGACCCCTTAATCCAGTTCCACATGCTGTGGTGACCCCAACCAGAATCATTTTCATTGCTACTTTATAATTGCAATTGTTGCTACTGTTATGAATCGTAATGCAAATATCTGATTTTTTTTTTTTTTTGGTTTTTCGAGATAGGGTTTCTCTGTGTAGCCCTGGCTGTCCTGGAACTCTGTAGACCAGGCTGGCCTTGAACTCAGAAATCCACCTGCCTCTGCCTACCGAGTGCTGGGATTAAAGGCGTGTGCCACCACACCCGGCATATATCTGATATTTCTGATGGTCTTAGGCCACCCCTGAGAAAGAGTTGTTCAACTCACACGGGTTGTGAATCCCTGGATTAAAGAATGCAGCTAAGGGATTTTACTACTTTATGCTAACAAAGAGAGAGCCAGAATTTTAACTCAGGCAGGTTGGCTTCAGAGTCCAAGTAGCTTAGCTGTGATACTCTGAGGAGTCAGACTTCTAGGGAAAGACCTCGATTCAATTCAGGTTATAATTAGTTAAATTTGTTGATTCTGGTAGCAGGACAACAATCTCTGAGCCAAACTAGAGACTGCCACTCAAAGGGGAATGGGGGACGAGGAAAGGATTTTTGAAAATGAAGACCACACGACCTTGAGTATCTGCACAGGCAAGCCAAGAGCTGTTTTGCTCTGCCAAGAGGTAGTCAAGGGGACCTCAAGGTTGTCCTCGAATGTCTGCACAAGAATGTCTAGAGAAACTCGGGAGGCAGAGGCAGGTGGATTTCTGAGTTCGAGGCCAGCCTGGTCTACAAAGTGAGTTCCAGGACAGCCAGGGCTACACAGAGAAACCCTGTCTCGAAAAAAAACAAAAAACAAAACAAAAGAATGTCAGAGAAAAAAAAAAGCAAAACAAAACCAACACCAGCGACAAATATCAATTATTATCAAAATAAGTACGGATATACATACGCTTGCGGGTGAAGGCCACTGTGTCAGGGTTATCGGGAACTTATCCTCCTGGCAAATCAAAAGACAAGTGGCTATCGAAACCAAGACGGATACCTAGCATGAAAGGCACTCATCACAGGAACACAACGGTCCCTGAGTTTTCCGAAGGAACAGAAACCATCTTCCTTCATGTCTATTCCTGTCCGGCTCCTTCCTCTCTGAGATACTGCAGAGAGCATCCATTTTGGAAGGAAGCTGAGTTGGATTTAGATTACAGCCCAGCAGCCCCTGGCTACCTGTGTGACCGTTTGCAACGTTGGTCTCTCTTTAGAGTCTCAGCTTCAATCTCTGCGTCTGCGATATGTGTGGGGGCAGGGGTGGGGGCACTTTCCACTCTCAGGCATTGTTCTTGTGACCCTTCCTTGTACAGGAGCAGTGCTTCGTAGATGGGACTCCTAGGACCTTTCTTTACCCAGCCCACTCCTATCCGCTCCACCTTCTGCTAGACCAGCCACCCTCCAATAGTCCCCCACCCCAGGGTGTGTCACTTCCTCCTCTGCAGCCTCTTGATCTGTACACAAAGGCTGCCACTGCCACCAGCGGAGGAAGGGCTGCTCTTCCACAAGCACCTGTGAGTACCCTCAGGGCAGCAGCCCACCCAGCTCCTCCTCTCAGCCAGACCTACTTGTTCCCTACCTCTCTGTGATCTGGGCTCTCCAGTGCCCTGTCTAGTCTTGAGAAAGGCTCTGAACCCCCTTCTGGACTCCTATGGTCCCCCTGATTTCTTTCTCTGTTATCACAGCTTCCTGCTGCTCATCCATTAGCTTCTCCAGTGGACCCCGAGGGAGGGAAGAGAGTGTGATGCTGTGAGTGTTTTCCAAGACCAAGGCTTACTTACCCTTGCACTTCTCCCAGCATCTCCTGTCTGTCCCTGGCTGCTATCCTTGCAACTTAATGTTTTTTCCACAGTCCAGAAGTCTTCCCACTTGGCACCTTAGCCACAGACTCCACATTCCTGGTCTACTGAGGCTTGCACTTCACATGTGCATGCTCACACACACATGCACACACACACACACACACACACACACACACGCACGCACGCACGCACGCACGCACGCGTGCATGGAAGGAGACAGACAGCAGGTGACAAGATACATGGATTGTCAAAGAAGGGAGAAGGGGACAGAATTGAGAGGGGCAGGGGAGGTCATGTATGAGTTCAGAGCCCCCTTTAGGAGAGATAAGTGGACTTGATGTCTCTGTCTTGTTGGGGGAGTGGAAGTGAAGCCCCATCTCTGAGATGAGTCAGAGCTAAACTTTGTGCTGCAGAGTCTTGAGCCTCCCTGACCACAGCACAGAAAGCACGAAGGTCTGAGGTTTCAGTGAGGCTAAGCCTGGGGTCAGCCTCTCCCTGAGAGCAGAAGCTCTGTAATGTACTACACCCATCGGAGGTCACATGGGGTGGTGAGCAGGATGGGGTGTTCAACGGCTCAGTACCCCACCCTTCCCCATACTCCCTGTAAAGAGCATCAGTACCTGAGTCTGGACCCAGGCTGTACACTGCTGGTGGACATAGGAACACCCTAGCACAATCCCTAGGGAGCTTACGCTGCAGTCTATTCTTACCAGTGTTGTCGGCGGATACTGCCCATCTTCCAGAGGGTTCCTCGAGAGTCATCTGCACACATGTGATGGCCACATGTGCTTTCTGTGTGTGTGTGTGTGTGTGTGTGTGTGTGAGACGATTAGTCACGGGAGGCAATTAAAGACCATTATGTGTTTGAGATTGGAGAGAGCATTCGGTGGTTAAGAGCACTTGTTGCTCTTGCAAAGGATCCAGGTTTGACCCCCCTCTCAGCACCCACATATTGCTTAGCAACTATCCATCACTGCCTTGGCAAGGGACCTGATGCTTCTGAGCTCTGAGGGCACGCGTGTAGTGTGACATTAGACACGTCAAGGAAAAGGAATAAATCCAACCCTCCCCCCAAAAAAAAATCTAAAAGAAAGACAGGAAAGAAACTATAAAGTTTTTAGGTGAAGTCGAAGGTTGAAGCGAGGGGTTTTAACATGCCAGTCAGATGCTGTGCCACATCCATGAGACCCCAGATAATTGAATTCGACGCCCATCTTTTTAGGTTAACTACTTCTTGTTTACTCACACAATGGGAGTTTATAAGGAAATATTCCTCTTGTTATCCTTTTTTTTTTTTTGGACAGGATCTCTCTATGTAGTCCAGGCTGGTCTAGAACTCCTTATGTAGACCAGGTTGGCCTTAAACTCACAGAGATCCACCTACCTCTACCCACCCTGAGCCATCAAACATGGCTCTGCAACTCCAGTTCTGGTCTACGAGTTCACATGCTTAGCTTTATGTCTTTATGTTAGGTCCACACTCTCCCTCCGTCTCTCTCTCCGTCTCTCTCTCTCTCTCTCTCTCTCTCTCTCTCTCTCTCTCTCTCTCTCTCTTCCTCTCTCTAAAGATTTATTTATTTTATATATGTTAGTACACTGTTGCTGTCTTCAGACATATCAGAAAAGGGCATCATATCCCATTACGGATGGTTGTGAGCCACCATGTGATTGCTGGGAATTGAACTCAGGACCTATGGAAGAGCAGTCAGTGCTCTTAACCACTGAGCCATCTCTCCAGCCCCCATATTGTCTTGAATAATGTAGCATTATTTATTTTTGATTAATGAAAATGTCTTTTGAGACATGTAGTCTAGGCTGGCCCTGTCCTCCTGCCTCTATCTCCCAGTACTGGGGTAACAGCTTGCATCATCCCATCTAACACCTTTTATTTTTGGCTTACTGCCTATTCGATTTTTATTCATTTTTAAAAAAAATCTCGCCGGGCATGGTGGCGCACGCCCTTAATCCCAGCACTTGGGAGGCAGAGGCAGACGGATTTCTGAGTTCGAGGCCAGCCTGGTCTACAAAGTGAGTTACAGGACAGAGAAACCCTGTCTCGAAAAACCAAAAAAAAAAAGAAAATTAAGAAAAAAAAATCTCTAGCAGGGCAGTGATGGCGCACTCCTTTAATCCCTGCATTCGGGAGGCAGAGGCAGGCGGGTTTCTGATTTGGAGACCAGGCTGGCTTCTGCCTCTCAGGTTTTGGGATTAAAGCTGTGTACCACTATGCCCAGCTGGGCCTGATTAATTTATTTTTAAAGATTTACTTATTTATTTATTATATGTAAGTACACTGTAGCTGTCTTCAGACACACCAAAAAGAGGGCATCAAATCTCATTAGGAATGGTTGTGAGCCACCATGTGGTTGCTGGGATTTGAACTCAGAACTTTTGGAAGAGCAGTCAGTGCTCTTAACCATTGAGCCATCTCTCCAGCCCGGGCCTGATTAATTTTAAAATTAACTAATTGATTAATTTTTGCAGTGTAATCTAGGATCTCTTGCATAATCACACTTCCTACCGCTGAACTTTCAGCCACAGGAAATTTGGCTGAGTATGGCCACTCACACCTGTAATCCTAGCACTTGAAAGGGCAAAGATTCCCAGCAGCGGTGGCGCACACCTTAAAGGGAGGCAGAGGCAGGTGGATTTCTGAGTTCAAGGCTAGCCTGGTCTACAGAGTGAGTTCCAGGACAGCCAGGGCTACACAGAGAAATCCTGTCTTGAAAAACAAACACACACACACACACACACACACACACACAAAATTGAAAGGTCAAAGACGTGTGTTTAAGCCCAGCCTGGGCTACACAATGAGGCTTAGGACAGCCAGGTCCCTGTCTCCAAAACACCAACACCAAAGCAGCAACAGGAAAGCAACTGGAGCGTTTGCTTGGAGTAAAGATGCCTGCCTACAGTCGAACCCGATGCCCTGTCCCACAAGTTGTCCTTTGACCTCCACATACATGCTACAGCATGCTGTGCCCTGTGCATGCTCTTCACTATTAATTAACTACATGAGCATAAAACACAAAACAAATCTCAGCTAAATGCACCAGGCTGGAGATACAGCAGACATAACATATCTATCGGGTTCTCGCTAAGAGCCCCAGCTCTTCTCAAGGACTTGGGTTTGGTTTCCGTGGCAGTTCCCAACCATCTATAACTTCGGTTCCAAGCACCCAGTGCTCTCTTCTGCCCTCCAAGGACACCAGTGACACCTGTGGTGCACAGACATAATAACAAAACGAAATATCGATCCCGCCGTCAACGAGGATTTCTTCTTAGTGTGTGCCCCTCCTCTGGCTACCGCCTTCCCTGTGTGAAACCACCTTTCCCTGAGCATACACTTCCCCATCTCCTTGCCTCTCTTCTGCTCTTCTGCCAGATATTTTATTCAATTCCTTCACTTAACAGATGTGGAGACTGAGACGGAGGGTGGCGGGAGAGGGGAGAACCCAACACTGGTGAGCTACAGAACCATTGAGGAATATAGGTGGGATAGAATCTAGTGCGACATTCACTTTGGCTTGGAAAATTGGTGAAGAGATTGGGGTGCAGTCCGTACCGTTCCAGACTGTCACTCTCTTTCCTTCCTGCCTTCTTTTTTGTTTTTGAGAGCAATCTCATTGGATAACCCCTTCTTTGCCTGGAACTCACTGTGAAGACCAGGTTGGCCTCAAAATCACAGAGATCCATCTGCCTCTGCCTCCCATGTGGTACCACTACACCTGGATTTAAAAATAAAATTATTGGGGCTGGAGTGATGGCTGAGCGGTTAAGAGCACCGACTGCTCTTCCAAAGGTCCTGAGATCAAATCCCAGCAACCACATGGTGGCTCACAACCATCCGTAATGAGATCTGACGCCCTCTTCTGGTGTGTCTGAAAACAGCTACAGTGTACTTACATATAATAAATAAAAAATAAAATAAAATAAAATTATTATGTGCATGTGTATGTACCTGTGTGGGTATGCACACATGGGTTCAGATGCCTGTGGAGAGGGAGTTAAGGGCAATGGTGAGATGCCAGAAGCAGGCTGGGAATAGAGTTCATTCGGGTGCTCCAGAGAACAGTGTGTGCTTTTTTTCCTCCCCCTAAGATTTTATTGATTTTTATTTTATGAGTATGAGTGCTTTTTACCGTATGTGTGTCTATGCACCACACGTAAGACTGGTGCTCTTGGAGGCCCAAGAGTGTGTTGGTTCCTCTGGAACTAGAGTTACAGGAAGCAGTGAGCTGGCGTGCGTGCCACATGGGTGCTGGGAATGGAACCCAGGATGGGAGGGCATCCTTCTGGAAGAGCAGCCAGTGGTTTAAATGGCTAAACCATCTCTTCACAGTGCTCTTAACCGTCGAGTAGTCTCTGCAGCTCACAGACCCTTCCTCAGGCTACACTGCCCACCCTGGGTACTTGAAGTCTGTACAAAGGAAGATCGGACTCTGAGATCCCTCCCTCGCTCTGGCACCTGCCACTTCCCAAAGCTGCTGAATCCACAGGGGGCTGCATGAAACTCTGAGGAGAGAGTTGGGGCGAGGTTCAACTTGGCAACCACAAGCTAAGTTTAGAGAGCTCGGGCCCTCCCTGAGGATTCGTGTGTCTGCCTTTATATCTCATCACAGGCCATGGTGGATTCATCAACTGTTCTCATTTTTCTGCTGGTTCTGGGCGGAGGTCAGAGTGAGTTAGATACCAAGATTACATCCTCGGGGGAGGCTGCAGAATGGGAGGATCCTGACCTGTCTCTGCAGGGATCCTGCCAGCCAGCTCCTTCCTGCCAGAAGTGTATTCTCTCACACCCCAGCTGTGCATGGTGCAAACAACTGGTAAACATGGGTGTGTGGTCCTGAACATGTGTGATGTGTGCTGTGTAGGTAGATTTGTGATTTTTGGGGTGGTGGTGGTGGTATACTGTCCCTTCTCATGTGTGGCTGAATTTGGACAGACAGGATTCCAATGTGTGACTCATATGCGTGTAAGTTTCTGAGCATACGTGAACAGAACCCGTGACCCATGAGCTCAGAGGAATATGTCCTTGTGTGAGTTCGTGCTTCTTCTGGATGTGAGAAAGTGGACTGGCCAGTTACGTATTCTCTGACAACATGCAACAGAAATACACTTCTTATGAATTGAGAGGCTTGGAATTCAAGAGCAAAGTGCTGGCTCATTTGGTTCTCTCTGGAGCATTTTTTCCTGGCTTAGAGATGGGCTGCCTTCTTGCTATATTATTACATAGGGATTAGGGTTTGGGGAGGGGGACCCCTCTGCTGTTGACTCTTTTTTTTTTTTTGGTTTTTTTTGAAACAGGGTTTCTCTGTGTAGCCCTGGCTGTCCTGGAACTCACTTTGTAGACCAGGCTGGCCTCGAACTCAGAAATCCACCTGCCTCTGCCTCCTGAGTGCTGGGATTAAAGGCGTGTGCCACCACACCCAGCCTTTTTTTTTTTTTTTTTTTAAAGTTGATTTTATTTATATGAGTACACTGTTGCTCTCTTCAGACACACCAGAAGAGGGCATTGGATCCCATTACAGATGGTTGCGAGCCACCATGTGGTTGCTGGGAATTGAACTCAGGACCTCTGGAAGTGTAGTCAGTGCTCTTAACCTCTGAGTCATCTCTCCAGCCCTATTGATTCTTTTTAAAAGATATTTATTTTATGTGCATGTGTGTTAGTGTGTGGATGTACACCCCATGTCTACAGGTACCTGTGGAGGTCAGAAGAGGGTGTTGGACCCTTTAGAACTGGAGTTACTGGTTGTAAACCACCACGTGGGTGCTGGGAACTGAACTTGGGTCCTCTTAAAGAGCAGTAAGTGCTGTTAACTACTGAGCCACCTCTTCAGCCCCAGCTGTCACATCTTAAGGGGCACATCACATCTCAAGGGTCTCACCCTCAGGACTTCACCTAAGCCCAACCACCACCCAAAGGCCTACCTCATGCACCATCAAAGTGAGAGTTAAAAATTAAGCACAAGTCGGGAATTGTGGCATGTGCCTTTAATCCAAGCACTTGGGTGGCAGAGGCAGGCAGGTCTCTATGAGTTCGAAACCTGCCTGTTCTATAATGTGAGTTCCAGGACAGACAGAGCTACATATTGAGGCTCTGTCTCAGACAGTAGATGGATAGACACACTGATAACCATAGATAATTTGGAGGGAGAATCCAGTTCATACCAGAACGTGCATGATGAGGCTTCTCAGTCAGGCATATATATGCAGATTATGATTTCCCAGCATGCAACGTGGAGAGGGAAATAAATGAAGGCTTCCAGAAACCTGTGGATTTATGTGAGCATGGTGGGAGGAGGCCACTGGAAAGGTCTGGAGTACCTGAGGGGTAAGGAAGCTGGGGAGTATGTATTCCTTGCTGGTCAAAAAAGCTGTTCTGGAGCTGGAGAGATGGCTCAGCGGTTAAGAGCACCGACTGTTCTTCCAGAGGTCCTGAGTTCAATTCCCAGCATCCACATGGTGGTTCACAACCATCTGTAATGGGATTTCACACCCTCTTCTGGTGTGTGTCTGAAGACAGCTACAGTGTACTTATATACATAAAAATAAATAAATATTTTTTTTAAAGCTGCTCTTTATGGATACCTTAAAGAGGAAGTGCTCGTGGAAGAGCCTCAGAGGCAGTCTCTCACAAAAAGATGGAGATTTAGATAAGTGCAGGCTTGGTAAGATAGACACCCTGACAGGCAGCCATGTTTACAGCTGCCTAGGGGGCCCAAGAAACTACTGAAAGTGAAACTGGAAGACAGTCTCTGTAGTCAGGGAGGCAGAGGTCCTAGGCTGTGGCTAGAGAGATAAGCCCCTGGGAACAGCCGCTGGTTGTTCCGTTCCCTAGGGGCTGGCACCAATGCCCACCGAGAAGCCACCTAACCATTTCCTTCCCCTGTGGCTTGTCAGTCAGTGCAGGGTACCAGACGTGGTGTGTGTGTGTGTGTGTGTGTGTGTATGTGCGCGCGCGCGCGCGCGTCTTTCTGTCGTCTTTATCGTCCTCCTTCCCAGAAACTGGTGTGACTGACCCCCTTCCTATTTTATTCTGGCCATGCTGGGGAAGTTGGACTACAGAGTGGTTTTTCTGTAGCCTTGAGGTCCCTGGGATCTCAACAGAAGTTTGTAGATCTAATGAGAAAGGTTAGGAGGGAGACTTCGGGAAAGGGGACGTTGAGTTCAGGAAAGCGGGGAGGACTGCTACAGGAAGTGGGCGCTGGTGAAGAAGAAAGTATTATAGGTTTTCCACCTATGTAGCTGTGGAGTGAGTGAACTGAGAGAATAAATCAGGGCTCATGGAGGCTGGCTGAGAACAGACCGGAATGTACAGGCGATTGCAGGCGGCGGGGTTTGCAGAGTGGTGTTTGTAGTCGGGTTGAGGGGCCGTGGGGGCTGGGGTTCAGTGAGCCTCCTCTTGGGGTACAGAACTTCACTGCCTCGGGGGAGGCAGAGGCGAGGCGCTGCGCGCGGCGAGAGGAGCTACTGGCCCGCGGGTGCCCCGCGCAGGAGCTAGAGGAGCCGAGAGGCCGCCAGGAGGTGCTGCAGGACAGGCCGCTCAGCCAGGGAGATCGCGGCGAGGGGGCCACTCAGCTGGCCCCGCAGCGGATCCGCGTCACGCTGCGACCAGGTGAGTCTCGGGCGGTGGGGGGTGCAAGTCTGGGCTGGCCTCGAATGCACTGGGCTTCAGAGTCTAGCCTCCCTTTCTCTATCAGGGGAGCCCCAGAAATTCCGGGTCCGCTTCCTCCGAGCCGCGGGGTACCCCGTGGACCTATATTACCTTATGGACCTGAGCTACTCAATGAAGGACGACTTGGAACGCGTGCGCCAGCTCGGGCATGCCCTGCTGGTCAGGCTGCAGGAGGTCACCCATTCTGTGCGCATAGGTAAGCATGTGCTACCTAGACCCTGCCAGCCCTTGTCACACTGCCTTTAGCTTCCACCACCGCCTTAGACTCTCCCAGTATTTAACAGACTCAATCAGGCCATTGGATCTTGACATCTCTCCCAAGAGACACTCATCTAGGTCTAAGCTCGAGGGACTTTAGGATTGACCGTTGGAGGATCCCGTGCTCTATACGAGGACCAGCTGAGGCTCAGAATTTAAGAGACTGTTCAGACAGACAGCTGCCCACCTGGACGCTGCCCTTATGCTGCCATCTCAACCCAGTGTTTCTGGATAATCTAGATGCAGTGTTCCTGTTTCACATTCTGTAATAATTTCCCGCCTCTCCCCCAACCCCCCTCCCGCCCCCTGCTCAAATGCACCCCGTGCCAGGTAGTGGTGGTGCACACCTTTAATCCAGGAGGCAGAGGCAGGTAGAGCTCTCAGTTTGAGGACAGCCTGGTTTACAGAGCCAGTTCCAGGACATCCGAGGCTACACAGAGAGACCCTGAGTCAAAAGAAACAAGCCCCCTCTAAAGCACCGGTTCGGTGCCGCCTGCTGCTTCTACACCCTTGATCCCGGCTGCCTCAGTCTCCAGGAAGCTCCCATTGCTTTCTGCTTTCAGGTTTTGGCTCCTTCGTGGACAAAACGGTGCTGCCCTTTGTAAGCACCGTGCCCTCCAAGCTTCACCACCCGTGCCCCAGCCGACTGGAGCGTTGTCAGCCACCCTTCAGCTTTCACCACGTGTTGTCCCTCACTGGGGACGCCCAAGCCTTCGAGAGAGAGGTGGGACGCCAGAATGTCTCTGGCAACCTGGACTCACCCGAAGGTGGCTTTGATGCCATTTTGCAGGCCGCCCTCTGCCAGGTGAGATAGGGTTAGGATCTGAGCCCAGGAGCCGTCTGGGGCCAGGACTATCTGTTGTCGTGGATCTGTGGTGCGTCCATATCATCTCACTGAGGTGTGCACGCTTACCTTAACAGCCATCTGATACGATGGAGTAAACTACCTGAAGAAGAGTCCCTTTCCCTACTTCATAAGAGGGCCTCCACTAACGACAGGCTTGTTTGTTCAGAGACCTTGGAGCAGAGAATTAGAAATGGGAAGTGGGGGTTGGAGAGATGGCTCAGCGGTTAAGAGCACTGACTGCTCCTGAGTTCAAATCCCAGCAACCACATGGTGGCTCACAATCATCTGTAATGGGATCTGACGCCCTCTACTGGTGTGTCTGAAGACAGCTACAATGTATTTATATATAATAAATAATTTTTTTTTAGGAGGAAATGAGAGGGGGGGGCAGACAAAATGACTCAGAGCAATCCTGCCAATTTCTTTCACTGGGATATTTTAAATGCTACGGCAGTGTATACAGGTTGTCCCCTTCCTCCTCAGGAGCAGATCGGCTGGAGAAATGTGTCCCGTCTTCTGGTGTTCACTTCAGATGATACATTCCACACAGCTGGGGATGGGAAACTGGGTGGCATTTTCATGCCCAGCGATGGGCGGTGCCACCTGGACAGCAATGGTGTCTATACTAACAGCGCAGAGTTTGTGAGTCCTCCCTCCCCCATCTGAGCCTCATTCAGGACTCTTGGGCTTATAGTTTTTATTGGATAGCATCCTGTGACACTGCTGTCATTTGGGCCTCCTCCTGCTGGTGGGATTTTGGGTCCTGGCTTGCTTTATTCAGTCTGAGGGTGCTTGGTGCACCGAAGGGAGACCAGCAATAGTCACCTGTCCCCTCCCTGCCTCAGGACTATCCCTCTGTGGGTCAAGTAGCCCAGGCCCTCACGGCAGCAAATATCCAACCTATCTTTGCTGTCACCGGTGCAACCCTGCCTGTGTATGAGGTGAGTGTTCTCTGAGTAAAGACCTTCTGATTCATCCTGTCATTTCTTAGCCCCTGACTCCAACTTAGTCTGTTCTTCCCACACAACTCTTTCAGACCCCTCCCAGGAACCCATTCTCCTAAAGCTTTATTCATGATCTCTCTCCCCGCTTTGTAACACAGGAGCTGAGACAGTTGATTCCCAAGTCTGCTGTCGGGGAGCTCAGTGAGGACTCCAGCAATGTGGTGCAGCTCATCATGGATGCTTATGATGTGAGCGGAGAGTGGGGGGGACAGGGGAGCAGGGGTGAGGGAGAAGGGTCCTCAGGTGGCGGGGGCAGGGGTGAGGGAGAAGGGTCCTCAGGTGACGGGGCGTAACCTTAACTAAGAGGATATGAGAACTTTGGGTTCTACATTTCACAGCTCCTATCTACAGTTTGCACATGGCTGACCTTAGCTGTTCGTATATTCACATTCATAAATATAATTATACGTAATTCTTTTGGCCATATTAACGATTGAACCTAAGGTTTTATTATGCTAGGCAAGCACTCTGCCACCGAGCTATATTCCTTACTCTATCTCTTTTTATTAATCTAAAAAATATTTAAAGGACGCTGGAGAGAGGGCTCAGTGGTTAAAAGCAGTGGCTGTTCTTCCAGAGGACCTGGGTTCAATTCCCAGCAACCACATGGCTCCATAAAATTCTGTTCCTGAGTTGTTAAAATGTAGTGTAAGCACTGAGTCATCTACATTTAAACATTTATTTATTTATTTATTTATTTATTTATTTATTTATGAGTACATTGTAGCTGTCTTCAGAGATACTAGAAGAGGGCATCAGATCTCATTACAGATGATTGTGAGCCACCATGTGGTTGCTGGGAATTGAACTCAGGACCTTTGGAAGAGCAGTCAGTGCTCTTAACAGCTGAGCCATCTCTCCAGCCCTATCATCCACATTTTACTGAGGAAATAGATATAGGAAGCTAAACATAAAGAATGGGGGACTCAGTGCTTACACTGCATTTTAACAACTCAGGAACAGAATTTTATGGAGCTTGAATGTCTCTTGAGCTTAAGGCTCATTTTTGCTGTAGACTGTAGACCTCTTTTTACTTTTTTTTTTCTCTTTTTACTTTTTAAAAAAATATGTAAATACAGGGTCTCTCTCTACAGTCCTGGCTGTCCTGGAACTCGATGCGTAAACCAGGCTGGCCTTGAACTCATGGGGACCTGCTTGCCTTGGCTTCCCCCATCCTGGGATTAAAGGCTTGTAGCACCTTGCCTGACTGTAGCACAGTTGACAGCAAGGACTGTATTATTATCTGGATGTAGTGTCACCAGCCTGTGATTCCACACCTGGGAGGCAGAGGCAGAAGGATCAGGAACTTTTAAGGCCAGTTTGGGTTATAGGAGACCCTGTCTCAATAAACAAGGATGTGTTCTTGGCCTTGGTGAAATGAGTGGAGATATAGAACTTAGTGGCTGCCTGCCTAGCATACCTGATTAGTTAGAAGCACTGCCCCTACCCAGCACCAATCTCTTAACCATGGAGAAAGTCTTGAGACAGTGTTGACCTCTGCAGAATAATCATACTGAAATGAGTCTGCCTGCTAGGTCTTACACACATGGCTGTGTGTCCTGGTTTGGGTTTGACAAACACACTCAGAACATGGAGTGCCACACTGTGGCACATGTAGCTCTAGCTCCTGGTTATCCCAGGGTGGTTCTTCTTTCAGAAGTGAATTCTAAGTGGGCAGGGTGAAAAGAGAGCCAGACCAGGTGTAACTATGAGGATAGAAAGCGGGGTGTGTTGGGGGGCTTGCCTTCACAGGATGATTACCTCCTCCCTGCCTTTCCACAGAGCCTGTCATCCACTGTGACTCTTGAGCACTCTTCGCTCCCACCAGGAGTCAGCATCTCATTTGAATCTCACTGTAAGGGTCCTGAGAAGAGGGCGGATGAGGCTGGGGACCGGGGACAGTGCAATGATGTCCGAGTCAACCAGACGGTAAGCCAGCCAGCCAGCGGGATAGATACGCTTTCCCTCTTACCACGGGAAAAGTGAGTGTGGAAGTGGGAAACAAGCAAGAGAACCCATAGAGGGCAGCCATGGGGAAGGGGTGCATTTTCACTTGTTCTTAGTTTACTAAGGGCCAGGGTTTTTGTGGTCAGTGGATTCTGTGTGTGTGTCTGTGTGTGTGTGTGTGTGTGCGCGCGTGAGGGTGTGTACAGCTTTGTCCGGCCCTCCTGCCTTCAGGTGGATTTTTGGGTCACTCTTCGAGCCACTCACTGCCTCCCAGAAGTGTATCATTTTGTCTGGTTCTCCTATCTTCAGGGTGTGTGTGTGTGTGTGTGTGGTGAGGGTGTGTACAGCTTTGTCCGGCCCCCCTGCCTTCAGGTGGATTTCTGGGTCACTCTTCAAGCCACTCACTGCCTCCCAGAAGCCCACGTCCTACGGCTCTGGGCCCTCGGCTTCTCAGAGGAGTTAACTGTGGAGCTGCACACAGTGTGTGACTGTAACTGTGGTGACGCCCAGCCTCATGCCCCCTACTGCAGTGACGGACAGGGGGACCTTCAGTGCGGGATATGCAGGTGAGTTTACGGACTCTCTGCTTTCTGCCCTCCTGGAGTTACCTAGGTATCTCAGGAATCTACTTGGATGTCA
Source organism: Mus pahari (assembly GCF_900095145.1). Lineage (NCBI taxonomy): Eukaryota > Metazoa > Chordata > Mammalia > Rodentia > Muridae > Mus > Mus pahari. The sequence continues at coordinate 66,754,484 of NC_034606.1, read as the reverse complement.
TACCCCGAAGCTTTCCACATATGCTAAGGCCTGCACCTTGACCTGAAGCCCCCTCCCCGCCCTGACCCTTGGTACGCTTCTGTATCTTAGTTTGTTTCAGCTGCTGTGTCTCCTTCTCCCTTGAGAACATGACCTGAGTGCAATGGTTCTCAACCTTCCTAACACTGCAACCCTTTAATACAGTTCATGCTTTGGTGACCTCAGACCATAAAATTATTTTCATTGCTACTTTATAACAGTAATTTTGCTAGTTATGAATTATAAATATCCCTGTTTTCCCATGGTCTTAGGGGACCCCCGTGAAAGGGCCACTTGACTCCCAAAGGGTCACAACCCACAGGTCGAAAACTGCCAGCCTAGGATGTCTCAAGAGTCAGGTCAGAGGTGATCGAACTCTGACCCATCTCTCTGCTTTCCCTTCCCAGCTGTGCCCCTGGCCGCCTTGGTCAGCTGTGTGAATGCTCTGAGGCTGACCTGTCCTCCCCAGATTTGGAATCTGGCTGCCGAGCCCCAAACGGGACAGGGCCCCTATGCAGTGGAAAGGGTCGATGCCAATGTGGACGCTGTAGCTGCAGTGGGCAGAGTTCTGGGCGTCTGTGCGAGTGTGATGATTCCAGCTGTGAGCGACATGAGGGCATCCTCTGTGGAGGTACCTAGAGCCTTTGGAAGGAGGGAGGGGGAGGAGGGAGAAGGAAGGAGGGAGAGGAGAGAGGGGGAGAAGGGAGAAGGAAGGTGAGAAAAGGGGGGAAGCAAAAGGGAGGGGGAGGAGGGGGTTGTAAGGAGGGGGAGGAGGGTTTTCTAGGCCACTTACAACTCCGAGAGCAAATCTTAAAGGCTAGTACCGAGCCAGAGGATGTGCCTGGCACGGCTGACACAGACTGTGGAGGCATGCTGTGCCAACTGTGTGTGACAATGGTGGTCACCCTCTGCACGGTTCTTCCCTAGGCTTTGGCCACTGCCAGTGTGGAGTGTGTCACTGTCACGCCAACCACACCGGCAGAGCATGCGAGTGCAGTTTGAGTGTGGACAGTTGCATCAGTCCCGAAGGAGGGCTCTGCAGTGGGCACGGATACTGCAAATGCAATCGTTGCCAGTGCCTGGGTGGCTACTATGGGGCTCTGTGTGACCAGTGCCTAGGCTGCAAGTCACCATGTGAGCAATACAGGTGAGGCCTCTCGTCCTTCACCTCGGAGCTGGGACAAGGAGGCCTGCTGGGAATTCCTGCCTGCCTGTTCTCCTTGAGGGTGTGTGGTGAGGGCTGGTGGGTAACAGCTGCCCAGATGTGAATCCACTGACTGGCATTCACCGGACAGGGATTGTGCAGAGTGCGGGGCATTTGGTACCGGTCCCTTGGCAGCCAACTGCAGCGTGGCCTGTGCTGACGTGAATGTGACCTTGACCTTGGCCCCTAACTTGGATGATGGCTGGTGCAAAGAGAGGACGGTGGACAACCAGCTATTCTTCTTCCTGGTGGAGCATGTAGCCAGGGAGGTCGTACTGAGAGTGAGACCCCAAGAGAGTAAGTGGGCAGAGACAACATGTATATGATAAGTGGAGCTTACCGGGCAGGACCTCAGAACTGGGGATGTGAAAAAGATAAGGGTAATGGGTTTGAAACAGTCACCAACCTAGGGTAGCAAAGGCAGAGATGAGACGAAGGCCCTAGGAGGGAGGACAGCCTTGGGCTCTGCTGGGTCCCGCTCTCAATGACAGGGCTGGCTGGGGAGGCTGGACATGCTTTAGGTAGCTGTGGGTCAGCCCTTACACCTTGGCCCCACCAGAGGGAGCGGATCACACCCGTGCCATCATACTGGGCTGCACAGGGGGCATCGTGGCAGTGGGACTAGGGCTGGTTCTGGCTTACCGGCTCTCAGTGGAAATCTATGACCGCCGGGAGTACAGGCGCTTTGAGAAGGAGCAGCAGCTACTCAACTGGAAGCAGGTAAGGCCAGCGACTGCTGCCATAGGCTAGGCTTTCCTGGTGGGGCCTCTTAACTTTCTGTATTCCTAACCCTAACCAGCCCTCCGCATAACCAGCTCTAAAGCTTCCCTGTGCAAGTCCCTCCCTCAGCACAACCAGGCCTGGGGGATCGGGCCTCGTGGGGCGGCAGTGGGGAGAGCCTGAGAGCTTTCCTTACCTTGTGCAACGTTTTCCCACAGGACAACAATCCTCTCTACAAAAGTGCGGTCACAACCACTGTCAACCCCCGCTTCCAAGGGACAAACGGTCGGTCGCCGTCCCCCTCTCTGACCCGGGAAGCAGACTGACTTAGGGTTCTTGTCTTGGAGGACAGTGGGGCTAAAAGGGCAGGAGAGCGGCTGTCAGGCAAAGCTGCTGCCACTGCTGAGATTTTTCAGTGACCTTCAGAGGGCAGCTTACCACTGCAGCAGCCACTCCCACCGCAAGGGGCTGGTCCTTCCACAATAAAGCTTTGCCCAGACTTTGAGCCTCTACTTTACTTCACTCCAGGACAAAACCAGCAAAGCAGTCAAGTAGGACCTTATCCTGTCAGGCTGTTGAGAGCCTTTTTTTTTTTTTCTTTTTTTAAAGCAGAAATGACATGTTTTTGCCTCTCTGATGCTTCTCTCTGGAGAAAAGACATCTTAACAGGGCCACTGGCTCTGTTGCAAGTTGTAGGGTATTGAGGGAGGAAAAGCATCCCATTGAAACCACTCTGGCCTTTAGAGAAAAAGCTTCCCCAACAAATCAAGTCTTCTCAAAGAGGACATGGAATGTAGAAAAGCGCCATCCTTTTTATTTAAATATCCTAAATATGTCACGAAGGAACATACACTGCACTTTAATGGTAAAAAGATACAAGTTTATAACATCTTATAAAAACTACATTAAAAGTAATCTTGTCCATTTGATAGTCCCCTCCCCCTTAGCAAAATAAGTATATTTTAAAAAAAATGGAGCTCGGTAGGAGGGGAACTGAAGATAAAAGCCCAGGGCTACAGCAGGGGCAGAAGGAACCTGGGGAGGGCTCAGAGTGTGGGCACCCCACTCCTCTCACCCTCTATGTCAAGCCATGAAGTACAATCAGTAGCTAATTGACAAGAGGCTGTCGGGGACGGATGGAAAGGGCGGGCACCAGCCAGGGCAGGATGGGACGGACTGGTGCAGGAGTTCACCCAAGGACCAGTATTACTCTCCCCACCAACCCCACATCCACATTCTGATGTCTGAGCACCCACCTTCTCATTTCCCCTTCTACACACACCTGAGACATCTGTCCAGTGCTAACAACCCACCCCAGCAGAGGAGGGCATCAGGCCCAGGAGCCTTTGCAGCTGTCTGTGCACACCCCCAGAGCAGAGATGTCCTTGGTGGTTGTATCACTCTCCACCCCAGAGCCTGTCTGTCCTTACCCACTGCCAGCTTCTGAGCCTCTCACACCTGGCCCTGGCAGTGTGGTTCTGGGCGGGCTGTCTGTATGCATCCAGTTCTCTCTCCCTTCTCTCAGCTCCCACCTAGGCAGGAGGCCAGTGTCTGCAGGGCCTGCTGTGACCCAGGATACACATTCATTCGTGCAGAGGCATGGGTCACTCTCAACTTTCAGCACAAACAGATCATCTTTGAGTGGCAGGGAGGGATCCCACTTTCAAAAGCATTTCTAGGAGGATCTTTCTAAACGGATCCTCTTTCCCAGAGTTGAGTGACAGAAAAATCCCAGCCCAACAGAACCCACTAACAGCAAAGGGTCGGTGCAACACGAACATGGATGCCCGGATGCCCAGGGGCCACAGGTGGACGAAGGTCGGAGGTGCAGGCTGTACAGCACGTTAGAGGGACAGCAGGAAGCCAGAACACATGGCAGTGTCCTCCTCAGACCTCCTCTCAGGTGCTATCAGAGGAAAGCTGAAGGCTTTCCCTTTTCCCCTTAGTTGTGGTGGACCACCTCCCACTACACTGGAAGAGGCCTTAAGGTAGGTTGCTGCCTGGCTCTCATTTGCAAGTCAAAACTTCTTCCTGGAGGCCGCCAGCTCAGATTCCTACCCACAGCTGCGGTTGTGTGCTCAGAAGGTATAAGCCAATGATTACACCTGAAGTAGGCCTCAGGGGTCCATATAGTGCTCAATGAAACCCCAAGGTCTCCCTTAAGAATCCTTTCTTTAGCAGGGAGAGTTATCTCACTTTAGAAAATACGTGCTCAGAAGCCCTGGCTTAGAAACACTCTGATCAGGACACTGTTAAATCAACCTAACAACAATGAGAAACCCCTCAACACTCTTCTGGAACAAGCCCCTCTGTTCCCTTGTTCTCAGCAACCTCTGGGAGGCAGACGTCCTTTAGGTCTGGGTGGGAAGGCTGCTCTACACTTGCTGTCCTCCAAGTTGGTGGCCAAATAAACTTCAGTCAACAATTTTCATCCCTTCCAAGCAAAGGGACACAAGCACTCACAAATCAGACACACACTAATCCAATCACCTTTCCAGGGGCAGACAGACAGAAGGGTGCTGTAACAGAGTAAGGTCAAGAATAAAGCAGACATCGGTGTCTTCCTGCAGGCCTTCCTTTGAAGCACCCCCCCACCACTCCGCAGGGATGCTATCAGAAGGGAGCCAAGGTGGGTTCTCTGAGACGAAGACCAGACCAGACCTCCAGCTCCTCTACTTGAACAGGCAGAGGATTGTGGCAGGAAGAGGGCTCCATTACAAGTCACATAAGGACTGTCACAATTTTTGTTTTTCTCATAGTTAGCAAAACTTTGGACTATCCTTGTTCTAAGAGGACACAAAAGGACAGCCCACTCTGACACCCACAACCCCTGCTCAACTGTGCCTGGGTTCTGGAGTCAAGGACAAGCGAGGTAGCCACAAACCACAACCAAGACCAACTTCCCAGAAAAAAGAGCCGGATGGGCTACCCCACCCAAGTCCTCCACAAGGCACTTGAGCTGATCCCATCAGGCCCCAGTGATGCACAAACCATGGGAACACCCGTGACACCACACCGCTCTTCTTGAGGAGATAAGAAAAGGTATGCCTACTCTTCTTGTCCAGCCCACGTCTGTTCTTCCCAGTTTCTCCTTTTGTCTTCACAGTGTATAAGAAGTCCAGGGAAGCTCAGCTGCCAGCCCCGGTCCTATTTGCTTTCAAGGAGGAAGTAAGGGCTGTGGAACACAGAGGGACTATGGTGACAGAAGTGGTCAGGCCAGCCACAGTCCTTGCTGGGCTTCAGGACTTAACCCTCCACATTACCTATATCCCCGGTTTACCTGTTTAAATTGCTTTTGGATAAACAAAAACAAGAGCAGAACAAACAAAAACCCCTCCCCGGTCCTTTGCATTTTAGCTGCCAGTTCCAGTCCAAGGTTGTGGGAACATTTCAGTCTTGGTCCTGCACCTTTGAGTCCCCACCTCACCTCAGCTGAGGTTCAGGGACCAGCTCCCTTGCCCAGGAGTGCTGCAGGTGTCCCTGGGATACTCATAGTCTCAGACTGGTTACAGAGTTGGGGATCTGGAGCTGATGTCCTCAGACGCTCTTCTGCTAACCTGGGGCCAGTCCTCTAGGAAGGGGGACAGGTTCAGAGGGAGCGGTGGTGGGACCCTCGGAGCACAGGGCTATGCTCTTCCAGAGACTCTCCTCAGCACTCCCACCACCTAGGGCCCCTCGTGCCTATAGAGAAAACTGCCCATCAGAAGTCTTGGACTGGCATCCTTGGCACATCCGTTTGTGTCTGAGTAATCGGTCTGTCCGAGAAAAACACTGTGGAGAGAGAGGATTAAGTCACTAAGAGAAACTCAGTCTCCTGTTACTAAGTTCCTGCCTCAGAGGGGACGTACACTGTGTTCCTGGTCCCTTAGCATCTACACAGCAGAAGCACGCAGTGGACAGGAAGGCTCATTTTTGCTAGGCATTGTATCAAATGCCTGTGATCCCAAGACTCAGGAGGCAGAGATAGGTGCGTAACTGTGAGTTTGAAGCTAGCCTGGTCTACATAATGAATTGTAGCACAGCCAGGGATAGTTAGCCTCAAATAAACAAAAAGAACCAAATTCTGGTTCAAGGAGCTGGGGAAGCAGCTCAGTTGGTAGACTGCTTGCTTAGCACACATGAAGCCCTGGACTTGACTCCCCCTGCCTCCCTCTGCCTCCCAAACTCTATAAACTGAGCATGGTGGTGTACATCTGTAATCTGAGCACCTGGGAGCTGAAGGCAGGAAGATCAGAAGTTCAAGGTCATCCTTGGCTAAGTGGCAAGCTGGAAGCCACTGTGGATTACTTAAGATCCTATCTTAAAAATGGGAAGGAGGCTTGCTGACAGGACCCTGATACAGCTATTTCCTGAGAGGCTCTGCCAGTGTCTGACAAATACAGAGGTGGATGCTCACAGCCATCCATTGGACTGAGCATAGGATGGATCCCCAATAGAGGAGCTAGAGAGAGGACACAAGGAGATGAAGGGGTTTGTAGCCCCATAGGACGAACAACAATATGAACTGGCCAGTACCCCCCAGAAGTCTCAGGGACTAAACCACCAACCAAAGACCACACATGGTGGGACTCATGGTTCCAGCTGCATATGCAGCAGAGGATGGCCTAGTTGTCATGAAGGCTCTACGCCCCAGTGTGGGGAAATGCCAGGGCCAGAAAGTGGGAGTGGGTGGGTTGGTGACCAGGGGGCAGGGGAGGGGATGGGGAAAGGGTGTTTTTCGGAGGGGAAACCAGGAAACGGGATAACATTTGAAATATAAATAAAGAAAATATCCAATTTAAAAAAAAAAAAGAATAAAAACAGAAGGAGGGAGAATGATGAGATGGCTCAGCAGGTCAAGCCATGTGTCGCTCAGCCTGACGACCTGAGTTTGATTCCTAGAAGCAACATAAGGGGAGAACAAATTTCCAAAAGCTGTCCTATGCCCTCCGTATTTGTGCCATACTTTGTATACATAATAATATATGTTAAGACAACAACATCACCACCATCATCATCACTGCCATCACAACAATCATAATCTGCATCACCACCATCACCACCATCAGCAGCAGGTGCTGCCACTGCTGGCACTGGTGCCAGAGGGCCTGGCCTTCAAATGCTGGGTCTATCACTTAGTCACATGACATGGGGCAAATTACCTAACAATCCTGAACCTGTCTGTTCACCCGAGGGAACAGGTTCCAAGCAGCCAACACAGTGTAGCTGCTTCGCTGGAGACACCCTCAGAAGGCCATGCCTGGAAAGCACTCGCCCCCACCAGCCTCTCTCATCACAGCCTCATCTTCAGGCATGAACACGACAGGGCAGAAAACTGCGAGGAGGAGACATCCCTCTTGCTATTTCATCGAGGCTGGCTGAGAACCTGTGACCCTCTCGCTCTGCCTCCTGAGTGTTGGGATTATAGCATGTGCTACCAAACTCTGCTCCTTTGTGGCATTTCACTCTTTCATCTTTGGCACTGTGACGGGCTCACGCAGCCCAGGTTGGGCTCAGACTTTCTACAGGCAGGAGAGGATGTCTGTGGTAAGCTGGGTTACGGCCTTACGACGTCATCAGGAGGAGGAGTAGCAGCAGTAGCAGCAGCAGCAGCAGCAGCAGCAGCAGCAGCAGCAGCAGCAGCAGCAGCAGCAGCACTCATCCTAGCCTGCTGAAGGCTCAGTGTGGAAAAGCTGAGCAGAGCATGCAGGAGAGTCAGTTCCCACCACCTCTCCTTAGCTGTCCTTGTCTGCCTCAGTCTCACCCCTATACTCTCAGATCAGACACCAGACCCAACGGCAAAGATTACATCTCTTCTTCCTAGGTGCAGGAGCTTTGAAGTTGGACTAAATCCAAACTCTACTCTTATCTGCTGTGTCTCGGGGAACTTAAATGTCTTTCAACTTCAATCTCCCCATTACTTGAAATGAGGGTGGCCCAGCCACCCTAAGGAGATCTGAGATTAAACACTCCCAGCAGCTGGGTGGTGGTGCATGCTGTTACTCTCAGCACTTGGGAGGCAGAGGGAGACAGATCTCTGAGTTCGAGACCAGCCTGGTCTACAGAGTGAGTTCCAGGACAGCCAGAGTGACACGGTCAGATCCTGTCTTGGGGAAAAACAAAAACAAACAAAAATCCAAAACCACAAAAACCAAACCAAACCTCAAATAAATGACATTACTAGGATATTCTAATAAGCATTCCCTGTGATGAGGTCCATAAGGCCAGAGATGTGTCTCTTTCTGAGGTGCTAACTGTACTGAGGAGGTCCCTCTGTCAGCCAGGACGAGACTGGCCCTATTCCAGGAGGATGACAGGGAGAGCTTACCTGATGACACCGTTCACACTGGTAAGGCTTTTCACCACTGTGTACCCGCTTGTGGCGTTCGAGATGGTACTTCTGGATGAAACGCATATCACAGACGTCACACTCAAATGGTTTCTCACCTGGCCCAGGGGCAAAAAGAAGTGAGCACCAAGAGAAATGACAGCAGGGACAATACATTCCAGCTGTCATCCAGACACCTAGTGACCATAAACACGTAAAACTGCTGGTCTCAGTGACACCAAACAGAGCCATGCAACCTCTCTGCCTCCATGTCTAACCTCTCCTGGAAAACAAAGCCAGTGGGAACACAGGCTTCAGATTCTTCTCCCATCTGAACTCGAGTCTGAACACAGCAGACTCACCAGTGTGGATAAGGACGTGCTGAACACAGCAGACTCACCAGTGTGGATAAGGACGTGCCTCTTGAGGTGGTAACTGCTCCGAAAGGCTCCAAAGCAGTGTTCACAAATAAAATTTTTGGGAATCTTTACTTGAAAAGAGCCATTTTGTTCCACTACCACCACCTGGGGGCAACAATCAGGCGTCATGTGGGCGTCTCTGTCCTCTTCCCAGAGACGATTCTACTCTGGGACCGATTACAGCTGCCGGACCGAGAACCTGAGAACCTTTGATACTGTGGAAGGCGGTGCTGTCACCTGTCACACCCCTTGAGCTAAGAGCCGTGAAGGGAGGAAGGTGGGGTAGATGAACCAGCTGTCTTGCCACAGCCAACAAACACTGTGAGTGAGCTGGGGTTCGCCTGCCCCGCTATAAGAGCATAAGCCAAGCTTCCCACCTGTACCAAGAATGCTCGGCAAGGGTGGACGGCAACGGTCAGAGTGGCCTCGGATGCACTCAGGGCACAGATTCACCAGGGAAGACTCCCATTACCAAACTGCGTGAGTCTGGGGCTTCCCCATTACCTGCCTTTTTAACAGTCTTTTTTGAATGAGAGGCCTCAGCCAAGCTGTCATCCTCTTTGCGGTTGCGGGATTTATCACCGTCTTTTCGGTGGCCCTTTGAAGACAAATCAAATCTAGGCTTACAGTCCATCTGGGAATATAAAATGTGAAACCAAACACAGTCTCTTGATAAACAGTTTGCAAAGGAGATAAACCACCTGCTTCCTCTCTGCGCATCAACTTCCTCTTTCCCTCTCCTGGTCTAAGAGTCTGCGGGTACCACAAGAACCTTCCTCAGCTCTCCAGACACCCGAAATCCTTGCTCCCCAGCTGGATCCCAGTTCCCCACTTCCCTAAACAGAAGAATCAAGGCAAAGCCAGAGGAGCCACAGCCTGGTGCCTCCATGCAGAGAGCTGGGGCCGCCCGACCCCAGAGCACCACAAGGGACTCAAGTGCTGTACCTGAGTCGAGCACCTCAGCACATCAGGGCTACCTGCCCGCTCGCCGTTTTCGGCCTGCTTGCTGGCAATCTGGCTCAGCATCATCTTCTTGCTGGCTGCAGTGGGAACCAAACTCACACCTGCTAGGCCTTCACAAGCCAGAAGACTTGCCTAAGTTGAAAGGAGATGAGGTGTCAGGTCTCCTGGTGGGGTAGGGCAGAGACACGCTGCCATCCTCAACAGACCTACGTCTACACCCAGCCACAACTCAGATTCTCTCCAGGGAACGACTCCCTCACAGACACGCCTTGCTTCCTTCAAGTCCTTTCTCACTGTCTCACCAGGAGCTACTCCCCCCTTGGCATTCCTTAGGCAAAGAAGCACAGATCGAGTTAATCAAGCATCAACACTTGTGGTTACTGTACCAAACAGCAGGTGGGGTTACACATTACCTAAGGCAGTTCTGAGCTTTAACTGGAGGTAGTTATGATATCTGTCTGTCTGACCCAGAGACTGGAAACTCCTAGGGCAATGTCTTCCTTCCACACTCTCTTATTTTTATTACTTCTTTTTATTTTGTGTGTGTGCCTCCATGCCAATGTCATGGAGCATGTGGAGGTCCAAGGACCACTTGAGGAGTTAGTCCATCATTCCACCATGTGGCTTCTGAGGTCTAACTCCCACTGTCAGGCGGACAGCAAGATGCTTCATCTGTAGAACCATCTTGCTGACCCCGTCTTCTGTTTTTGCAAGATTTATTTTTATTATTTTGTGTTGTGTGTATGTGTGCATGCCCCATGTGGGTAAGGTGCCCAGGGAGAGCAGAAGAGGGCATCAGATCTCCTGGAGCTGTAGTCAGCTGTGAGGGACTGATATGGGTCCTCTGGAAGGGCTTACTAAATAGTGAGTGCCAGGACAGAGCAATGCTTGAATTCAAAGCCCACTTCGGACAAGTAGACTTTGCTGGCGCCAACTGCATTTGCTATTAGATTTTAGATTTACTAAGTTTACTCACTTTGGCTTTTCCCTAAGTGCTGTCACCTACAGCAGACAAAGCCTCTGGATTCTAGAGTTGAAATACACAGTTTCTTTTGACCACTTTGGCCATTTATTTTATTTTTCTTAGGTTTTTCAAGATAAGGGTTCCTCTGTGTAGCTCTGGCTGCCCTGAAACTCACTCTATAGACCAGGCTGGGATAATCCACCTGCCTCTGCCTCCTGAGTGCAGGAATTAGTATATGATACCACTCTTGGCTACCCCCACCCCCTTTAGGCCATTTCTATGTGTGTGCTAAATAAAGTTAAAAATGTTAATTCAACAGGGGTGCCTTAAGAAATAACCAACCACCTTTTACAACCACAGCCCTCTGACTGACGATCGTGCCGGCACTCCAGCGTATGTATTTCTCTTACTCAGGAAAGTCTTTTAGAGAAATAGTCGTCAACAAACTCCCAGATTAGTAAAAATACTCTTTTAGATGATCAGTGTGCCTTGGGATCCCTTCTCTCACCTCCATGAACTCTGAAGTTAAAAATCTTAGGTTTGCTGTTTGGGCCGTGCAATTCTGGGCAAGTCTCTCTCTCTCTGAAACGCCCGTCAGAGCGCCTACCCTCACAGGGCCAAGGAGAATGAGAGAGGGATGTAAAATGCTTAGTGTCAAGCACAAAGTCAATGCCTGGTGGAAGCAAGCCTCTCAGGACAGTAAGCACGATGCTGTGGAGTACGCTGCAGACAGACAAAGGAAGAGATCCAGAGGCATGCTGCTACAGCACTTGGAAGAAAGCCAATCCCACTACAATCAGGCTGCCGTCCTGGTGAGACTGGTAGAGGTTTCCTCAGAGAAAGCTCAGAGAAGCGCATGGCTCTCCATTCAGAAGCCTAGAACGGTCCCTCCATCCTCAGGTCCTCTCGTCCTTCCACGCCACCTGCCGCCTTCACAACCACAGCTATCTTCTGAACCACATTACTTTGATGTTTAACATTCTTCAGGGACTCCCCACTCCCTGGATAATAATGTCTAACTCTTTAGGAAAAGCACAAAAAGCCCTCGGGCCACACTCTGATGACTTCTCTAGAAAGCAACCCCCACCTTCGCTACCTAACCCTGTCTCTCTAACGATCCCCCACTTGTTATCCTTTGCTCCTTAACTACCCACCAAGCCACCCGGTGGTGCCCCGTTCCTCTAAGCCTCTGCCCACACAGATGCCCTTCTCTGTTTTCTTATCTAGCAAAACCCTATGCTACCTGCAAGCCTCCTTATCTTTTTTCCCCCATCCAGAGGTACCACCACGCAGTAACAATCCTTCTATCATTGAGAACTCCTTTAGTCAACAGATTCAGAGTCTCTAGTACCAGCCAGCTATCACGCAGGGCACCGTGAAAATAAAAAAAAATAAATAACAGACTGTCTTTCCGTCATCCCTCCCCCTCCCCCCAACTAGCCTGGGAGCTTACTGGGGACAAGGGCAATCTTATTCATCTTTGTATTCCAAACACAATGCCGTGCATGTAACAGGAGCTCAATAAAATTCCTGTTGGAAAAAAAAAACAAATGAAGCATTCACCAGACTATACACTCCCTTATGCCCGAGTACTTCACGTACCAAAAGTACACCGGGCACAAGGTGCTTTGCCAACGGGCCCATCAGTGCCTGTGACGTGGTATATAGCCTACCTCCTTCATTTGACTGGAAGCTCCCTGAAGGCAGGGGCTGTGGCCTGTCTCCTTTCCTTCCTCTAGATCTCCCCCTGGCGCTTAATACAGAGCTCGGCTCACTGGGGATGGTCAATACTGTTGACTAAGGCAGAATTCAAGGGTGACACTGCAAAGAGGCTTCCCAGTGAACGGTCTTGAAGGAGGACGCGAGAGCTTTTTACCTGAGCCATGCTGACTTCTCACTTAAGGAACCAACAAAGTTCAGAAGTTCTCTGTCCAGCTTTCCTTAAGACACTGTTGTTTGAAGAACCGTCACCAAATCACAGTAATGGCTCCCCCCTGTTCTTTCAGTCCGTTTGCCATATTGAACTGTCTTCTCAAAGAACTCAGTGTCCTCCAAAAGGAAAACAGGTGTCCCAAGAATCCGCAGTCTCTCTCTGACTTCTGCCTCTTGTCGGAAGAAACGAGAGTCTTCCAGTCTTGGTTTCCAAGTTGAATTCTCTTGGTGAAGCTCTAGGTCTGTTCCAGAAACCTGAAACCAGAAAGGGAGATGAGGCCCTTAGGTGTAACATCCTCAGGCCATACAACGAGCGAAGCTCCCTCAACTTATTTTGCTGGGCGTTCTGAAGCTCCAAAGGAGGACATGAGTCAAGAGCTTTCTTTCTAGGTCAGTACAAGAAACCGGCCTCCTGGGCCGACCGAGCAGCGAGCAGCCAACGGGAGCAAAAGTAAGTTGGGCCTCCTATAGAGAGGATCTGCCAACAGAATAAGTGCTGGGATTTGCCATCTTAGGAACGGAAGAAGGGGGCGGAGGCCCTTTGGGGCTTTTGTGCGGAGTGGGCCGGCCTGCAAAGCTGGCACTCCACAGACGAGGGCAGAACTGTGGTGGAAGGAAGCTCGGGGGGCCTCCGCCGAGCGCCGGGGTGGCTGGCAGTGCCCGCACGTGAGCGTCGCCCGGAGTCGGCCCGAAGGTGCGTAAACCCGCCGCCGCGGAGGTGGAGGGCGGGCGTGTGTGCGCGCGCTCTGCAGGCAGCCGCAGCGCGCAGCCCCGGGAGCGCCGCGCCGCGCCGCGCCGCGCGCGACCTGCGTGCTCGCGCCCGCGCCCCCCCTGCCCCGGGCGAGCCCCCCTCCCCGGCGGTGGGGGCGGGGCGGCCCTCCCCTCGCGCCCCCTCCCTCCGCCGCGCGCCCCTCCCCCCTCGCGCGCGGCGCCCCACGGCCTGCGAGCTGCTGCCCGCCCGCTCGCCCGCCCTCCCGCCCGCCCGCCCGCTCGACGCTGCCTCCCCGCCGCGCGCGCCTACCTGCCCGGCGCGGCCTCCCGCCGTCTCCTCCGCCGCGCGGCGCCCCCTCCGGGCCCCAGGCACCCCGTGCCAAGCCCGCGGCCGCCGCTGCCCGCGCCGGGACCGAGGCAAGTTTACAAACACCAACCCGGGGCCCGTTTCCCCGGAAGCACTTCTCCCTTCCCCTCCCCCTCTTTGCCAAGCGGCCACATCCACTTCCGGGCTCCGGAGCCGGGACAGGAGGGGGGCCTCGGGAAAGGGGTGAGGCTGGGGACGCGCGGAGAGCTGCAGCTGGCGGGCGGGAGGGGGGCGGCCGGGAGGACCGGAGGAGGGTGGTGCGAAGGGCGGCGCGTGCGCCGTGGTGCGCGCGCGCGCCCGGGCCGCCATCTTGACTGAGGGCAGCTCCCGGGCTCGCCGGGAACCTTTAGGGAACCTTTAGGTTCTTTGAGAAGGTTCGCTGGGTGGGCGGGTTGGTTCTTGCAGAATCTCCATCTCTCTCTCTCTCTCTCTCCTGACGCCCCAGGTAGAAGCCGGAACGGTTCGTACCTCTGATCTTTTCTTTTAAAGCTTGGTCAGGTCTGTTTTTCCGGTGTTTGCTGCTGTCGGGTGCAGACCTGCAGACTGAGGTCAGCTGGGAGGAGAGTTAAGCCATTGCGCAGTCCTGCGGTACACACTAAACCACCATCTGCCTATGAGTCTCAGTGACTTCCCTCAATACCCAAGGCAAACGTGCTCCGGCCCCGCAGTCCTGACCTAACTAAACTAGGCTTCCTTTCAAGAAAAGGCCTTTTTCCTTTTCAGTGGACTAGGCTTGTTGGCGATTTGGAAGTGCGTGTTGTTCTCTGGGCCAGGCCGCCTTTGGAAAATTGAGCCAATCCTCGGATACTAGCGCCCCACTTTTAGCATTAGAGAGGATGGGCTATTATTCTTAGTGCACACTTGGCAGAAGGAAACGTGAATTCCACTTAAGTCCCAGTTTCTATTCTAACTGCTCTCTGGTGAGTTTAAGAGACAGTAAAGCACTATCCAAAAAAGCATAAGGATTCCTAACCACAGTCCCGCCCATTTTACACCACTAAAGTAAGTTCCATTTCCCGTAGGGTCATTCTGGAACTGACATAAAATGGAGAGAAATGTCACCAGGAATGGTTTTTTTGTTTGTTTTTGTTTTGTTTTGTTTTGTTTTTCAAGACAGGGTTTCTCTGTGTAGCCCTGGCTGCCCTTGAACTCATTCTGTAGACCAGGTTGGCCTGGAACTCAGAAATCCACCTGCCTCTGCCTCCCAAGTGCTGGGATTAAAGGCATGCGCCACCACTGCCCGGCCGAGATGACCCAGCTGTTAAGAATGCTTGCTGGGAAATCATGAGGACCAGAGTTTGGATTCTGTTATCCAGGTTAACAAGCCTGCTCTGACAAAGGTGGAGACTGGAGAGAATCCCCTGGACTTGCTGGATTCCACCTTAACTGAGAAAATTAGAGCCCCAGGTTGGGGGAGAGACCCTGCTTCTAAAGGAATAGGCAGAGTGATAGGTAGGGCATACAGCACTCTCTTCGGACTTCTAAGTGTGTACAGGCTCTTGAACTTGCATGGACAGAGTCATATAATAAACAAACATACAGTTTTAAACATTAGTTTAAGCAAGGGAGTGTAGCTGTGCAGTGGTGGCGCACCCCTTTAATCCTGGCACTTGGGAGGCAGAGGCAGGCGGATTTCTGAGTTTGAGGCCAGCATGGTCTACGGAGTGAGTTCCAGGACAGCCAGGGCTATACAGAGAAACCCTGTCTCCAAAAATCAAAACAAAACAAAAAAAGCAAGGGAGTGTGACAAATGCCTTGAATCCCAGCACCTGAAAGGCAGAGCAGGTGGATCTCTGTGAGTTTAAGGCCAGCCTGGTCTACATAGCAAGTTCTACCAGCTAGAGATACACAAACTATTTATTTTTATTTTAAAGATTTATTTATTTATTATATATAAGTACACTGTAGCTGTCTTCAGACACTCCAGAAGAGGGTGTCAGATCTCATTACGGATGATTGTGAGCCACCATGTGGTTGCTGGGATTTGAACTCAGGACCTATTGGAAGAGCAGTCAGTGCTCTTAACCACTGAGCCATCTCACCAGCCCCCACAATCTTTAGAAAACAAAGAATCACCTAATCGATTGCCAGTCTATAGAATACAAAACTACATATTTTTTCCTTTTAGCCAAGCTCTTGAAGATAATCATTCTTGTTATTGTTTCTTGTTACTGGATATTTAATTTTTTTTAATTTTTATGTGTGTATGTATGTTTTGCCTGTGTGTATGTCTGTGTAACACTTGAGTGCCTGGTGCCCTTAGAGGCCAGACAAGGGTGTGGAATACCTAGAATGGAGTTACTGACGCTTATGGGCCACCTGGAGTAACAGACAATGTGAGCCACCACAAGGGTGCTAGGAATTGAACCTGGGTCCTCTGGAAGAGCAGCCAGTGCTCTCAACTGCTGAGCCAGCACTCTAGTCCCTGTTTTTATATTTTTGATAGTGGGGCTTGCTGGAATTAATGGTCTGGCGCATGTTAGACAAGCCATCAGTTACTGAGGTTTTGTTTTTTTTTTAGATTTGTTTATTTTATGTATATGAGTACATCATCACTGTCTTCAGACACACGAGAAGAAGGCATTGGATCCCATTACAGATGGTGAGCCACTATGTGGCTGCTGGGAATTGAACTCAGGACCTCTGGAAGAGCATCCAGACCCAGCTCCTGAGTGTTCCACTACTCCCCAGGTCTTACTGGTTTGCTGAACTCTATACAATGAGACACTTTTTCTGAGTTCATACTTTTTTTTTTGTCACCTAAAATGTACTATACACTGTATTTTATTTTCTGTTTTTGTTTGAAATAGGTTCTTACTCTGTAGCTCACACTGGCTTCAAAGTCTCTTAAGTTCCTCCTGCCTCACCCTGAAGTATTGGGTTTCAAACCCAGCAGATAGTCCATGATAGACATCTAAGGTGAGTTCACATTTTAAGAATTGTTTCGTAACAAAAGCTGCGTGAAATGATCCAGACCTACAGCCTCAGCTGCCCCGGAGGTTGAAGCATGAGAATCACTTGAACCCAGGAGTTCACAAGCTAGAACAGCACAGAGAGACTGTCCCAAGGTGGAAAATCAAAATTAAACAAACAAAACAAACCCCACCCAGGCAGCAGTTCATAGTGAAGGTGTGATTCACGAACTGAGAGGGAGAAGCAGGAGAATCTGAAACTTAAAGGTGAGTGTGAGACCAGCTTGGGCTGCGTGGACATCTTTATGTGGCTGTCTTCTTGCACTTATGCAGACTCTGTGAATAAATGTGAAATGTGGCTGTGTGAATACTTTGTTATTTTCCTTTCTATTCATGTGTGTAATGTAAGCATATAGATGTTTCGCCTATATGTGTATGTGCATAATATGCGTGCAGTGGAGGGCGTTGGATCCCTTGAACTGGAGTTACGGATGACCCTATACCTGGGTCCTCTGCAAGGACAATAAGTATTCTTTACACTGAGCCGTTCGTTCTTCTAGCCGCCAATTTCTTCTCCCCCAGCCCCAATTTTAATCACGACGTTGAAGTTTGAAACCATTCTGCTGTGACGCACAGCTATATGTCAAGTTTCACACTTCTTTTCTTTAACACATATATATATTTTAAAAGATTTATTTATTTTATGTATATGAGTACACTGTAGCTGTCTTCAGACACACCAGATCCCATTACAGATGGTTATGAGCCACCATGTGATTGCTGGGAATTGAGCTCAGGACCTCCGAAAGAGCAGTTGGTGCTCTTAACCACTGAGCCATCTCTCCAGCCCTAAAACATGTAAGTTTATTTTGTGTGTACTTGTGTGTATGGGTACATTTGTGTCCATGTAGAGGTCAGAGCATAGCTTTTTATTTTTTCTCAAGCATGATTTATCTATGTAGGTCTGGCTTTCTTGGAACTCTATGTAGGCCAGGCTAGCCTTGAACTCACAAAATTTTGCCTGCCTCTTCCTCCCAAGTGCTGGAATTAAAGACAGGTGTCACAATGCATTGCCAGAGGACAACTTTTTTTTTTTTTTTTTTTTTCCGAGACAGGGTTTCTCTGTGTAGCCCTGGTTGTCCTGGAACTCACTCTGTAGACCAGGCTGGCCTCTGCCTCCCAAGTGCTGGGATTAAAGGCGTGCGCCACCACTGCCCAGCTCAGAGGACAACTTTTGAGGGTTTGTTTTCCCTTTCTATCACATGGGTCCAGGGGCTTGAGAGCAAGTGGCTTTACCTGCTGAGCCATCTTGAGGGGCGCAGTTGGTTAGTTTTCTAACAGTAAACCTAGTTGAAAGAACTTTTGGAGGTACCTAACTCTCCAGATCTCTTTGCCCTCAGGCAGGGCTCCTCTGGTGCAGGGTCTCTAACTCAGCCTCTTTCAGACTCTCTCCATCACATAAGCAGATACTGCAGTGATGACCCCTGATGAGTGTGTGCCTGTCAGCACTACCTGAACGTGGCTTTCACCTGAGCGTCTGGACTGGGCAGGTGTTCAGACTACATCAGTGCCTCTCCGGAGTGTGTGCCTGCTCCATTACATGCTTTTGCCTTCAGGTTGGATCTGGGTTCCTCTGCTGGCTGCTAGTTGGAACCCACAGGACAAACACAGTCCCTGGGACAGTTGCCAGTCAAGCGGCAGACATAGACAGTCAATGTTTGCTGAACAAGCTGAACCCATTCTCTTGAGGGCCAGCATGGGTTGCATAATAGAAGCAAGCTGCCTAGCTCTCTTTGCCATCCCTTAGACCTTTGATGAGACTGAGACTGACTAAAGAAGTTGGGAAATAGGATGATGTACAAGGGACATTTCCTGGAGCCTGGCAGTGTATGTAATTTGGAATTTTTGTTTTTGTTTTGTGATGCTGGGGATTGAACGGAGGACCTTGCCCATCACAAAAGTAATATCCCCAGCTCCTTCTTAGCTTTTTTTTTTTTTTTTTTTTTTTTTTTTTTTTTTTTT
>NC_034606.1:66717121-66735789 GCF_900095145.1 Mus pahari | reverse complement strand
TTGCAGGAATCTGTCTCAGCCCAGGTTTGCTCCTTTTTTTTTTTTTTTTTTTTTTTTTTTTTTTTTTGAGACAGGGTCTCATTATGCAGCCCTGGTTGACCTGGAACTTGCATATAGACCAAGCTGGTCTTGAACTCACAGAGATCTGAAAGAGTGTGCAGTACCACATTCAGAATCTTCTCAGTCCCTTCTTGTTTTAAAGTAACTTTTATTTTAATGGTGTATGTAATGTGAGATTATTGTATACTTTTGTTTTTAAATATGGAGGGGGACACAGATGATTGTCTTCGTTAACTAGCCATAATGAGTCTTCTTTGAGGAGTTGTGTAAATCATACTGGCTTGTGGACACATCTGTGAGATACTTCCTTCACCCAGGCAACTGTGGGAAGTACCATTTCTTGGTAGGGGACCCTGGACTGTATAAGAGATAGATTGAGGGCTAGCTGGGTGGTGACCGTGCAGGTAGAAGTGTATATTCATTTTTGCCTACTCTCTTTATTTTTAAACTTAATTGTATGTGTATGGGTGTTTTGCCTGCATGTATGTATGTGTAGCACATGCACAAAGTGCCCGAGGAGGTCAAAAGAGGGACCTGCATCTCTTGGGTCTGTAATTACAATCCATTGGGTGCTGGGAATCTAACCCTAGTCTCCTGGAAGATCAGCTGCTGTTTGTAACAATGGAGCCAACTCTCCAGACCCGTATGTGTCAGCTCCTGCCTGTGAATGTAACATGATTAGATTCATCAGATCGTACCTCCAAATGATGGACTGCAAACTGGAATCGTAAGACAAATAAACCCTTTCTTCCATAAGTTGGTTTTTGTGGGGTTATTTGTCACAACAAAGGTGAATTAGGACTGCTGGGGCCATGGCTTAGTGAGTGAGCGTACTGTGCAAACATGGGGACTGAATTCACATCTCCAGCACCACACATAAGCCAGACGCAGTGGCAGACAGGTTAATCCTGGTGACTTGCTGGTCATCCAGTCTACCTGAGACATGGAGCTCTGTCTTCCGTGAGAGTCTGTCTCAGGAAGTAAGATGGAAAGTGATAGGGGAAAACCCTGCACACACGGCCCTCTACGTGAGCACTCATGAGCACAGATCATACTAAAGATCATACTAAAGATTAGAGCTGTATAAACACAGAATCCGAATCACCTAAGATTCATTCCAACACCACAGTAATATTTTGAAGTCTCTTCCAGTCTTTTTAAATGCACAGGGGTTGGGGAAATGCCAAGGATTCGCCCAGGTTCAGTTCCCATAACCCACATCACCTGTAACTCCAAGTTTCTGGGAATTTAAAACTCTTTCTGGATTCTTTGGATACTTAGATGTTATAGGTATCATGAACACATGTGCCCTCCACCCCCAACCCAGGTAGATCTCTGAGTTTGAGGCCAGCCTGAGCTACAGAGCTAGTTCAAGGCCAGCAAGGTTACACAAAGAAACCCTGTATTGAAAAACCAAATAAAGAAAAGAAAAATGCATAGGGATAGGATGGGGATGTAGGTGAGGGAACCAAGCTGTGTATGGTGAGACAGACAGACTGATAAATAATGGCTCATGTAGATGGCTCATGAAGGATATGCATGAACTGAATCCATTCAGTTTGGAGGCAGGAAACTTCATGGCGGTCTTGAAAGTAGGAACTACAGGGTGGTATGCTGAGGGGATCAAGAGGAAAGGAAGTTAAAAACAGAATAGAACTTCTGGAAGTTGACTGCTAAAGAGGAGGTGCTAAAGGGGACATGTTACAGGAGGTTGAGCAACATAAAATATGAAGAAGGGGGGAGGACAAGGATTGAAGAAATGAGAGCACAATCGAGAGATGTCCTTGAAGGAGAAAGAGGGGAACCTTTAGACCAGGGGACCATACTTACCTGGCCGCAGGCAGACCTGCTGCAACCAGAGGCAGAGTCTAAAGGGCTGTGCCCAGCAGTAACCCTCTGCACCCACTGTCCTGGCTTTGCCCTTGTATAGGAGGGACACATGCTCACCCAGAAGCTGGGAGCCCAGCACGAGGCTCACTGATCAGCGATACTGGAACAGATGTGCCACACGCCAGCTTTGAGCAAAAGCTTTGAAGCAGGCGTGAGTTCCTCAGCGCTTTGTTTTGAGGTCGGTTCTTTCAGTCAAGCTTTTGGAGTATGGGCGTGAGCCTCAGTGCTTTAGTGGACCACACCGTTAGTATAAACCATGAAGAGGAATACACTTTTTTTTTTTTTTTTTTTTGAGGAAAAAGTGTCACTATATAAGTCAGGCTGGCCTGGAACCCACCCTTTGGTCTGGGCTAGCCATAGACTTATGGCAACCTTCCTGCCTCAGCCATAAATACAGGAATCGCATGAGTCGTAAGTCTCCTAAGCTGTGCTGAGGTTGTAGGATGCTTGTCAGGGACCCACAAGGCCCCGTGCTCTACCCAGGACTATAGAAAGGAAAGAAGGCGAAGCCGAGGGCAGGAGTACGCACCTAAAGGCCCAGTGCTCGCAAGGCTGAGGCAGGAAGATGCTTAAACTCATGAGTGCAGGGCAGCCAGGGCCACACAGCACAACCTCAATTCATAAAGCAGACAAATAGATGACTCTGTTCTGCTATCATAGGGCAGTGTGATTTTGAAGTGTGTCATTGCTTCAGAGAAATTGACTATTCACTTACAGAAAACCATACTGAGAGATCTGTGTGTGTGTGTGTGTGTGTGTGCTCACGCATGTGTGTATGGTGCGCTGAGAGTCACGTCAGTACCTCATACATAGTAGGAAACCATTGTAGGGCTGAGCTACACATCTAGACCCTGGGATATTTTTACTCCTCAATTTCAGAAGTTGGGTGTCATTCTGTCTTGCTGAAGCTAAGGGCACGGACATTTACTAAGACATTGAAGAAGTACAATTCTTAGCTGGGCAGTGGTGGCACACACCTTCGACCCCAGAAGTGGCAGGCAGGTCTCTCATAGTTCTGGGTCAGCCTGGCTACAGAGTGAGTTCCCATGACAGCCTGGGATATACAAAGAAACACCTTAATTATATTTATTTCCTTAGTGTGTGTGCCTGTGTGTATGCACACATATTTGCTGTGGTACACAGGTGAGGAAGGTCAGAGAACAACTTGTGCAAATCAAGTCCTTCCTTCCACCTTGTATTCTTGGGGTCAGATTCAGATTATCAGGCTTGCTGCCAGACATTTTCATCTGCTAAGCCATCTTACTGGCCCTGTGGGACATTTTAAAAATTATGTTTATTCATCATGTATGTATGAGTGCGTGTGACTGTATGTATGTCTGTAGGCTTGTCTGTGTGTCTATGTATGAGTATGAGTATGTGTGTAAGTGTGAATGTGTGTGTAAATTTTTGTGAGTTTGTATATCTCTGTGTGAGAATGTATGTATGTGTGTTGTGTTTATATGTGCATCGTGTATGTGTATATGTGTATGAGTGTGTGCATGTGTGTGAGTGTATATGTGTGTATTAGTATGTATATATATGTGTGTGAGAGATAGAGAATGAGTGCGTGTGTGTTGTGTGTCTGTGTGTGTATAGAAGTCAGAAAACAACTCAACAAGAGTTAATTTTTTTTTTTTTTTTTTTTTGTTTTTTGTTTTTCAAGACAGGGTTTCTCTGTATAGCCCTGGCTGTCCTGGAACTCACTCTGTAGACCAGGCTGGCCTCGAACTCAGAAATCCTCTGAGTTCTGCCTCCTTAGTACTAAGATTAAGGGCGTGCGCCAAGAGTCAATTCTTTACATCTACCACATGGAGTCCAGGGATCATGGTCAGGTGGTCAGGCTTGGTGGCAAGCGCCTTTAACCCACTGAGCCATTTTGCTCGTCCAACATTTTTATATGCTGGTACAAGTTTTATAAATGTTGGCCCCCGTCAAACATGCAGATGGCTGTGGCAGAGAAGGCAGACAGTAACAAGGCTCTGCAAAGGTGCCGAGCACCTCGTGTCCTCAGCCGTGATTGGTGGGAACTGTAAAATAGCAACTACTTTGGAAAACAATTTGGCAATTCCTCAAAAGGTTAAACAAAGTTAGCATGTGACTCAGCAGTTTTACCACCAAGAGTGTCCTCAGTGGAGTTGAAAACACAGGCCCCCACAAAAACTTGTACACAAACGTTCATAACAACACTGCCTATCCCAGCCAAGTCACAAATGAGTGAAATATCAAGAACTTACAAATGGCCAGATGAAGCGCAGTAACACCTACAAGGAGTAGGACCCCGCCATGAAGAGGAGCGAAATGCTGGTTCATGCTACAGCAAGGATGAGCCTTGAAAACAGTGTGCTAAGTAAAAGAAGCCAGTTGCAACCCACATGTTACATGCTTCTTTAAAGAAGGGTGGGGGCTGGAGAGATGGCTTAGAACATCGGCTGCTCCTCTAGAGGTTCTCGGTTCAATTTCCAGCAGCCACATGGCAGCTCACAACTGTCTGAAACTCCAGTTCTAGGGGATCTGATACCTTCACACAGACATACAGGCAGGCAAAATATCAATGTACATAAAAATAAAGCTAAAAAAGAAGGGTTGTGGGTGCGTGCAGAAGCGGGAGCAGAGTTACAAGGTAGCTGTGAGCTGTCTGACAGGGGAGCCAGGGACCAAACTTGGGTCCTCTGAATGAAGAGCAGTGCATGCTTTCAACAAGTGAGCCATCTCACGAGCTTCCGCGCTTTTGAGGACCTGCCCAGCGCAGGCAAAGCTGTAGTGGTGGAAGGTAGATGTGTGTGTGGTCGCCAGAGGTTTGGGGGCAGGAGCCAGATGAGTTTGTTCCTGGGGTGAGGAGAGGTCCTTGGGTTAGGTGGTGGTGGTGATTGCACAAGCTTGTGGTTATACTAAAACCCCTAGATAAAGGGCTGTGCTCTGTGGTATGTAAGTTATATCTCCATAAAGCCATTATATTAAAGAACAACGAGGAGGTTCCATACATACTAAATAAGATTACCCAGGTTTTATTTGTGGAGAAAAAAAAAAACAATTGTAGAATAATTTTGTGCCTCTTGTGTAAAAAGGGAAAAAAATATGTTCACATTTGTTAGTATTTGCAGTAAAACTCTGAAAGGACATCCAAGAAATGGATAAATTGATTCCTGTGTGTGCTGGAGTGAGCTGTAAAGAACAGCTGGGAAACAGATGTTTTGTTATAGTAGTGTATATTTTTGAGACAGAGAGTTTTGCTTTTTTTTTTTTTTTGGTTTTTTCGAAACAGGGTTTCTCTGTGTAGCCCTAGCTGTCCTGGAACTCACTTTGTAGACCAGGCTGGCCTCAAACTCAGAAATCTACCTGCCTCCACCTCCCGTGTGCTGGGATTTTTAATACAGAGTCTATCAAGGCCTGGCTATCCTGGAACTTAGTATGGAAACCAGGCTGGCGTTGAACTGACAAAAATCCTCCTGCCTCAACCTCCCAAGTGTTAAGATTAAAGGTCTGCACCACCATTCCTAGCTCAGCCCCTAATTTTTAAAGTTTTAAAAATACTATAAAGCCAAACAAAGGCATGTCTGTGGTAGACTTCTTGTCTTCCACCGTGGTTTGGAGTTCTCTTCCCGTTCCAGTGTTCATCAAAGTAAGCAGTGCTCACCCGGGAACCAGGGACTTGAGTAAACAGACTGAGATTCTGGGTGCAGGGTACAGGGCGCTGAGCTTTCTCTGCTTTTGTTTACTTAAAAGTTAAAGTACATTTTGTGTATGTTTGTGTTTATTTAGTGTGTGTGTGTGTGTGTGTGTGTGTGTGTATGCATGCATATGGGTGCACCACATGTATGCCTGGTGCCCTCAGAGGTGTTGGTGCTGGAGTACTTGTGCCCAGTTTATCTGTTTTTAGGTCTTTTGTTTGTTTGTTTGTTTGTTTTGTTTCGTTTTGCCTTTTAAAAATTAAATATTTAATCTGGGTGGTGGTGGCGGCACATGCCTTTAATTCCAACATTCAGGAGGCAGAGTCGGGGGCATCTCTGTGAGTTCAAGGTTAGCCTGGTCTACAGAGTGAGTTTCAGGACAGCCAGGACTATACAGACAAATCCTGTCTCAAAAAAACAAACCAAACCAACCAACCAACCAAATTAAATAATATTCATACACGCATACAGTGTGTTTGGATCCAATCCACCTCCTGTTTCTTCCCTCCAGTGCCCACCCCCCATCTCCCCTGCTATCTTCTCCAACATCATGTGTTCTTGCTATACAGCCTAGAGTGGTTTCCAGCTTGAGGTGATCCTCCTGTCTCAGTGCCCCAAGTGCTGGGATTGCATAGATGCACATTAGCATTTCCTGTAGTTCTGATTTTTTTTTTTTAAGATTTATTTATTATTTATATGTAAGTACACTGTAGCTGTCTTCAGACACACCAGTAGAGGGCGTCAGATGTCATTACAGATGGTTGTGAGCCACCATGTGGTTGCTGGAATTTGAACTCAGGACCTTCATAAGAACAGTCAGTGCTCTTAACCGCTGAGCTATCTCTCCAGTCCCTGCAGCTCTGATTCTTGTTAGATTCTTTCTTTAGTTGTTTTACATACATGTTTCTATCCATCCATACATACATACATACATATATCCATACATACATTTGCCATTTGGAGTTTTTACTTTTAGTTTCACTTAATTGTTGAGGTTTTCACAGGCTGACTTGGAACTCATAGCTAAGGATGTCCCTGAGCTCCACCCTCCTTAGCCTCTCTGTTTCAGCCTTTCAGGTGCTAGGATTGCAGGCGTGTGTCCGTGCTTAGTGCTCCTTTTGTGAGGCTTAAGAGTATGGCGTCGGGCTGGAGAGATGGCTCAGCGGTTAAGAGCACTGACTGCTCTATCTGGAGGTCCTGAGTTCAAATCCCAGAAACCACATGGTGGCTCACAACCATCCATAATGAGATCTGATGCCCTCTTCTGGGGTGTCTAGCGACAGCTACAACGTACTTACATATAAAGAGTAAGGCGTCATGAACGAACTGTATGACCGGTGACATCACTGATAGGGAAGGCCTATGCTTTCTTTTGTCGGCAAACGGAGGCCCTGTGCAAGCGAGGCCAGCCCCACCTCCAGCCCCAAGGGTGGATCTTTTCTCTGGATTTTGTTTCTTCAGAGAGATATCTCCAGGCTCTGGCCCTGGAAAATTGATGCCTGACAACTAGGGGCAAGGGTCACCTTTTCCTGTGTCAGGAGTGTCCAGTCCACCTTTCAGATGCTCTTACATCCCAGAAGTGGCTCTGGTGTCCCCGTTTCTCCAGAGAACAAGAGCCTCCTGTTTCTTTAGAAGAGGGGGAAGGGCTGCTACCTAGAGATGGGTGTGGGGTGGGAAGAGTCAGGGCCATGCAGATTTTCATCCGGTCTTTCTGAGACAGAGAGCTGAGGCGAATCAGGAGGACGCCAGCCCTGGCTGAGGACGCCAGCGTTGCAGGGCCAAGTCTGCACAGCATCTCCAGTCCACGAGTTCCTCAGAACGGCTTCTTCCTCTTTTCCCTAACTTCCATTGTCTAACTTCAATTACATGGCCCCTTGTTTCAACCAGTCTCTTTCGGATAGTCTCCTCCACAGAGTCCACCTGGGGGAACCCAGTGCAGCTGCCTGCATTTCCTCACAAATGCACCGTGCCTGCTGCAGCTGCCTGTGGAAAAGTCACAGCCTTCCAAACTGGCATCACTCTATAAATTCGTGGTCCCTGAGTTCATCCCCTGAGACACAGTGGGATAGACACACGTTTGCCATATCTCCTTCATCAGAAGGCCACTGACATCACAACAGCAGGACATTTAATCTGGAAAAATAAGGCAGAGAGAAAGAGATAAGGCAACAGCTGTCAGTAATTACACACGATGGGATAGGAGGCAGGAGAGTAGCCCAGCTGGACACTGGGAGCCATGAGCCAGGCTGCAGGACTGGTTGTGTAGCTGGACAGGTGTCGTGTATCTTTGGAACTCAGCTCCATCTTTAAATTGTGGCTGGTAGGCTTACCCTGAGCAAGTGCGAGGGTGAGCACGGTGCATTTTAAGTGCAGAAGGTGGTGTACGGTAAGTCATGGAGTAGGGCCCATGAAGGTGGTGTACGGTAAGTCACGGCCCATGTTTTTGTTTCCTTTTGCTGTGTCTTCCCTGTGGTAGGCAAGCTCTGATGGCCACCGTAGCCCTGTTTGCTTGTTTAGTCTCTCGACCTTCGTACTCTTCACCATTGTTGGGGCAGGGGAGCTAGCACGGTGCCTGTGAAGGGCTGACCCTCCCTCCCACATCCTGGCCAGTACTCCCACCTCCCCAGACTGAGTGTACTCATAAAACGTCTAAGCATCCCTTGGATCCGTGTCTCTAACCAGTGAGGCTAGTGAGTGCTGACAGTAGATTATGTCTGAGCAGTTCCTCTCAGGAAGGTGGTTGTGTTCCAGATCCACTTGCCCTCTCCTGGGGTTCCTTCCACCTCAGTGTCTGTCGGCCTCTCTCCTCACCCCTCCCTCTGAGTATCACAAAGATTCAGCTCCCTGGGATCTCAAGGTGGCCTCCCTGCCTCCCATAGCATCTCTGGCTGGCTCTAGCCAGGCTGTCCCCACGTGTGGGCCTTCCACTTGCATGAACACCTGTAGGCGGTCCTTCATCAGCTCTCAGCTCTTCCTCTTGCATCCATAATTGTCCTGGGGCATATAATTTTTTCAGTCACCAAGGCACGGAAGCCCAGGGTCAACTTTGATTCTTCCATTTCCTTCAACAGAGATTTTTGAAAGCATCTTGTGTAACCTAGAGAATAAGCAAACCTGGTTTCTTCTATCTGCCCTTATTCAGGTGGGGTTGGCCCCTCCCCTCCCCTCTTCTCTTTTGTTCTTCCTCCTCTTCTTCCTCTGCCTCCTCCTCCTTCTTTAAAGACAGGGGCTTCCTATGTCCTTTAGGCTGGCCTCAAACTCGTGATGTATCTCAGGCTAAGGCTAACCTCAGACTTGCAGTAATCCTTCCGCCTGAACTTCCTAAGTACTAGGATTATGGTAGCAGGCACACATGCGTCCAGCACACATGCATCCAGCTGAAAGCATTGGGTTTTGGTTTTGTTTTTGTTTTCGAGCCAGGGTTTCTCTGTGTAGCTTTGGCTGTCTTAGAACTCACTCTAGTCCAGGCTGCCCTCAAGCTTAGAGATCCACCTGTGTTTGCTTCCTGAGTGCTGGGGTTAAAGGTGAGCACCACCACCAGTTGGCGTAAAGCATCGATTTTTAAAAATTAAAAAAATTTTTTTTTATTAAATTGCATTTCTTTTTATTTATTTTCTTTTGTACATGTGTGCGTGTGGCTTGGTGCAAGTGTGGAGGCCAGAGGACAACTTGTGGGAGTTGGTTCTCTCATCCCGTATGTGGGTCAAACACCTATTGTCAGGTTCACTAGAAGGTGCCTCTACCCACTGAACCATCTTTCCTATTATTATTATTTTGGAGGCAAGGTTTCTCTGTGTAGCACTGACTATCCTAGAACTCACTCTGTAGACCAGACTGGCCTTGATCTCAGAGACTGGCTTGCCTCTGCCTCTCAAGTCGTGGGATTGAAGGGATGGGCCACCACCTGGCTCATTCTTCCCATTCTATTCTTGTTTTGGTTTTGTCTTTTCAAGGCAGGGACTTTGTATGTAGTGCTAAAACTGGCCTGGGACTTGCCGTGATCCTCCTGCCTCTGCTTCCAGTTGTGGTTGCAGGCTTGAACCAACACACTTAGCTCTCAGCATCAGTTTAATGATATGACTTGCTACAGTGTCCTTTGGTGACTTTCTGCAGGGTAAATTAGATTCCTAGGTCTGGGTGGTGCTTAAGACTCACCATAAATCACTCGCCTTTGCTCCTGTATCCCAGCCGGTCGGTTCTGCCTGAGTCGGGACCAGCCTTGCTCATCCCCATTTGGCTCATGGCCACTGCCGCCTTTCTACTCCAAGTGCTTCTCACACGCACTTACCTGCTCTGTTTCTCCTGTCCAGTCTCAAGTCTCGGCTCCAACCCCTCGCAGGTCTCCCCAGACTTCAGCCTCCTGGGACTCCTGTTTTGAGGATACCTAGGGTCAGGATCCACCAGGCCCTGGACTGTCGCTGTTGCATATATGTGTCTGTGTCCAGCACAGCAGGGGCTGTGTCTTTCCTAGCCTGGATGGCAAAGATCGTGGTTGTGTAACTCCGTGCTTCCTCAGCATGACCTCC
Source organism: Mus pahari (assembly GCF_900095145.1). Taxonomy (NCBI): domain Eukaryota; kingdom Metazoa; phylum Chordata; class Mammalia; order Rodentia; family Muridae; genus Mus; species Mus pahari. The sequence continues at coordinate 66,725,645 of NC_034606.1, read as the reverse complement.
TTTGACTTCAGAAACCAGCACAGAGGAGCCTTGACAACATAGGCCTGCCAAATCACAGGGAAGCAGGGGGATCTTAGTTTTTTTTTTTTTTTTTTTTTTTTTTTTTTTTTTTTTTTTTAAGACAGGGTTTCTCTATATAGTCCTGGCTGTCCTGGAACTCACTTTGTAGACCAGGCTGGCCTCAAACTCAGAAATCCGCCTGCCTCTACCTCCCAAGTGCTGGGATTAAAGGTGGGCTCCACTACGCCGGGCTAGGATCTTAGTTTTAAGACAAACTTGGGCTATGCTGAGGTCTCAGTCTAGAGAGAAGGGGTTCAGGGATACTTGATACGGGTAGAGCTCAGCTGCTTGCCTTGCGTATGCAAAGCCTTGGGTCCGAGTCCCAGGATGACATGAACTGGGCATAGTGGCTCATTCCTATAACCCCAGCCCTTCAGAGGTAGATGCAGGAAGTAAGTGGCTCCGAAGTCATAGTTGGATACTCGTCAGGTTGGAGGCCAGCTTGCAATACATGCAACCTTAAAAAACAGCACTCAGTACTCCGGAGGCAGAGGCAGGCGGATCTCTGTGAGTTCTAGGCCAGCCTGGTCTACAGAGTGAGTTTCAGGACAGCCAGGGCTACACAGAGAAAACCTGTCCAAAAAAAAAAAAAAAAAGGAAGAGGAGGAGAAAGAGGAAGAGGAAGAGGAGGAGGAGGAGGAGGAGGAGGAGGAGGAGGGAGAGCTAGGATAGTTCTAGAAAGTCTCAGTTGTAGGGTGTCTTGCACATCTCAGGCCCTCCCTGGCCTGTTTCCTGGGTCTCTCTGCCCTCGCCTTTCTCCAGTCTTCTCCCATCTTAGCACTAAGATTCACAGTGGGAATTTCCTCTCCACTCACAGCCCCTCCCTGAGGCAAGTGTGCCACCTGCTTCTCGTGCCCCGCCCTGCTCTGTCGGCTAATGATTATGCAGGGAACTTCACTGTTGTCCCTGTCCCAAATCTGTAAAAGTTCTCTTTCGGGCAAGGGTCATTAGAGTAATGCCACTGCCATGTGACTCTGGCTTTACCCCACTCCCTCTGCTGCTGTCTTAGTCCTATTCTGAAAAGTCCATCGTGTACCTTCACCAGCTCGTCTGAACCTTCTCTGAACCCTCCTGAGCTGGAAGGTAAGTGTTGCATCGGTGGCCCCCATCCCCCCTGCTCAGCACCGGTTGCCTTTCTGTCTTTGTTTCCGCCATCTCCTCGGATACTGCCACCGCCCTAATGTGAACTCAGCCAGGACCTCAGCCCCTGTACCAGGTAGAAGCCCTTGCTGGTGTTCAGGTGGGGCCGAAGGCTGAATGAGGAATGGCTCCACCCTGCTTGCAGATTTCATCCCGATGGCTGACTCAAAACCACTCAGGACCCTGGATGGGGACCCCATGGCTGTGGAGGCCTTGCTCCAGGACGTGTTTGGGATTGTTGTAGATGAGGCCATTCTGAAGGGGACCAGTGCCTCTGAGAAGGTGGGCTCTGTCTCCTCCCTCCTGCTGCCTGTCATTTTGTAAACTTGACTCTGTTGAGTTCATCCCTGTCCCTGGTGTACCTCATGATTGGCACTCTGGGTCACGTCCTTTGTTTCCCCTTGCTTGGGCACACTTGTGAAAACATCCTGGACCTGTTTTAATTGCAAGTTGCTGATGCCTTGCATCTGTTATGTGATGGCCGGATCTCAGCCAGGGGTCTAAGATCTCTGCATCTTGGCCTCTCCTCCTAGGTCTGTGAATGGAAGGAGCCTGAAGAACTCAAGCAGCTGCTGGACTTGGAGCTGCAGAGCCAGGGCGAGTCCCGGGAGCAGATCCTGGAGCGCTGCCGGGCTGTGATTCACTACAGTGTCAAGACTGGTGTGCCTGGGAACCTGGCGGGAGGGGTTCGGGCCCCAGTACCCAGCTCCAACCTGAGTCCTCTGCCTGCTCCTCTTCTCCAGGTCACCCCCGGTTCTTCAACCAGCTCTTCTCAGGGTTAGATCCCCATGCTTTGGCTGGGCGCATCATCACGGAGAGCCTCAATACTAGCCAGTGAGCCATCTGGGCCTTCTGTCCACAAAGGGCTTGGGTTGGCTGGGGGGAGCCATCCGGGTAGGAGAGGAGAGTGGTTTCTGCCTCTTGCCACCGTTTTCTGCAGATGCCCCTCGTCAGCCAGAATGTTTTCCCTGCTGTCTGTCCCTTGGGCTCCTTTGCCAACCCCCTTATGCCTCCTGACTATTTTTCTCATGTGGTCTTTCTGGTTCTTTGACACCTGCCGATTTCTCTCTTGGGGTCCTGACTTCGTCCCCTCTGCCTCCCCTGAGCCTAAAGACTTAGCTGGGCAGTGCTTTTACCCCGCCTCTGTCACCTATGTTCTCTGGCAGGTACACATATGAGATTGCCCCTGTGTTTGTGCTCATGGAAGAGGAGGTGCTGAAGAAACTCCGTGCCCTGGTGGGCTGGAACTCTGGGGATGGGGTCTTCTGTCCTGGTATGTGAGAAGGGGGCTTCCCTTGGGTCTTGGTAAAGGGTCTGCCTCCTGTACTCTCTCTTGTTCTGTGTAACTAGTGAGGAGGGGTCATGGTGCTTCCTCCCTGGCTGTACTGGGCTGGGCTGTGGAGAGGCTTCCCAGTCCCCTGATCTCCGTGCTCTGAGGTCGGACGTGTCCCTATTGGGCAGCTCAGGGTGCACAGGGTTTTCTGGTCCTGGGGTGTTCCATGCAGTGTGCAGTGTGAACCCTGGGAATTCATGGCTTGGGAGCAAATGTGACGCCTGTTTCTTTGTTCAGTTCTGGGGGGAGGGGGGAAGTTGTAGGGTGGGGGTGGGGGTGGGGAGAAACCGTCAGTCTTGCCTCACCTCCTCTTCCTCCATCTCCCACCCTGCCTCTGACAGGTGGCTCCATCTCCAACATGTATGCCATGAACCTGGCCCGCTTTCAGCGCTACCCAGACTGCAAGCAGAGGGGCCTCCGGGCCCTGCCGCCCTTGGCTCTCTTCACTTCAGAGGAGGTAGGGAAGGGTCCCAGGCCTGACGGGGACTCCTGAGTCGGATTTTCATCTGACTCAGCCAGAGACCCTTCAAGTCTTCTCCCTGCCCTCAATGGGTGTGCTCCCTTTCAAGGAGGCCAGATAGGTGCTTATGCGTATTTTGCCTTCTCGGGGGTAGGGTGGGACAGATGCAGTAGACACAGGTTCCACTTCTCAGGGTAGTTCATGGTCCAGCAGCGTTGACATCTCTGGGAGGTTATTAGAAATGCAGAAAGTCTCAGGCCCCACCAGCTCTCAGTCTCTGTTTAGCCAGAATCCAACCCAGTTCCTTCACAAGAACACTTGAGCCGTGTGGTGGTCCACGCCTTTAATCCTAGCATTCGGGAGGCAGAGGCAGGTGAGCCCGCCAGCCTAGTCTACAGCCAGAGCTGCACAGAGAAACCCTGTCAGAAAACAAAACAAAACAAGATCCGTTGAAAACCCTGGCCACCGGGTCTCATTGACCGCAGCTCACACAGCCCTTGCCCGTCTCTGCCCTTCTATCCTCAGCACCTCTGACCCTGCTCGGGTCACGCTGACTTGTTCTCTGTGTCTTTACAGTGTCACTACTCCATCACCAAGGGAGCTGCTTTTCTGGGACTTGGCACCGACAGTGTCCGAGTGGTCAAGGCTGATGAGAGGTGAAGGTCCTTCTGCCGACATGGCCCTGGCCCAGCTGGGCACACTGTGTCATCTACTTGCCAAAAAACCAAAAACAAACAAACAAACAAAAAAAACCCAAACAAACCACTCTGGCCTCAGGCGCTCACCCCTGCCCCTCCCCTCCCCGCTCCTCTCTCAGACCTGCCGCCTGCCTCTGCTGCTCACTGCCCACTGCCCACTAGCATCCCGCCCTGTGCTCTGAGGTTTGGTCAGTACGGTGGCCTCAGTGTTGCCCCTTTGCCTTACCCTGCTGTGTCAGGTGACCCCCCTGGTCTGGAGCTCCCGAGTCTTCTCCACTCACTCAGCTTCTTTCTTTTCCAGAGGGAGGATGATCCCTGAGGACCTGGAGAGGCAGATCAGTCTGGCAGAGGCTGAGGTGAGTGAGAGCTCTGGGTAGCGGGGTGGGCCCTTCTGTCCCCTCAGGAAAGGTGACTTGGGCTCTTCTGCTGGACATACTCCTCACGGCTCTCCTTTATTTTCACACCTGTTAGTGTCAGAGATGCTGCAGAGACTTGTAGGTGGGTTAGGTTCAGAATTTCCAAGGGAGTCCCAAGGGGTTTGGTGCCTGCATAGTGTAGAAGGTTTCTGTGGACTGAGGGTCAGTACAGGGAGGTGCTGAGGAGGAGGCTGTGCAGGCATGGGGAACACTGCTGGCCTAGGGAGGAGGTGGGCTGTCATCCCTCACTTCCGAGTGGGACATGTTTTGTGTGTGGCAATTTTTAAATATAGTTGCAGATTCACAGTCCCTCCACTCAGAGAATTGCTGTTAACTATCACAGGCTTGTAGAGTTCTGTGCGTGAGAATGTTTTCAGGAACAAAGCATGAAATGAAAAAAAAAAATAAAAATAAAAAACAAAAAATAAAAAAACGTAACGCCCGTTGATGGATAGGATAAACGATGATATCTCTGCTTGGTCAGTTTCTCCATCTGTGAAATGGATGTACTGTAGAAGTCACTGCATAAGGTTGTTGTAAGGATTGGTTAATCAGTGTGTAGAGCGCTTAGAGTGGCTTTGTGTGTGGATGTGCTGACGTTAGCTGCTGCCTGCTGCCACTGCTACTTTTATTTAAGACAAGTTCTTGCTGGGCAGCATGGATTGGCTTTGAATTTAGTGTGTAGCTCGTGTTGAGCCTCAAACTTGATCTTGGCTTAGCTTGCTCGGTACTGTGATTACAGGTGTGGGCCACCAGACCAAATGTCACCTTTGGTTTTTTTTGTTTGTTTGTTTGTTTTGTTTTCCCTTTGGTTTTTTTTTTTTTTTTTTTGAGACAGGGTTTCTCTGTGTAGCCCTGGCTGTCCTGGAACTCACTCTGTAGACCAGGCTGGCCTCAAACTCAGAAATCTGCCTGCCTCTGCCTCCTGGGTGCTGGGATTAAGGGCGTGCGTGTTCTCTGCGAGAGCAGCCAGTGCTTCTAACTGCGAGCCATCTCTCTTTTCCAAAAGATCACTTTTATAGCTAGGTGATTAGTTAATTTTATTTTATGTAAATGGGTGTTTTGCCTGCATGCATGTCTGTGCAATATTGCATGCACTGCATGCAGAGTTCATATCCCTTGGAGCTGGAGGTACAGACAGTTGTGAGCTGCCATGTGGGTGCTGGACATTGAACTCAGTGCTCCAGAAGGGCAGTGTCTACAACCTAAGTCCTTTCTGTCACCACCACCACCACCACCATTTCCATCACGATACAGTAGCCTACTGATGCTGCCCATTGCAGTGTGGTCCCAAGTGCCAAACCCTAAAGAGAACTGACTCCCCTCAGGAGCTGTCAGCTGTTCAGTTCCTGGCTAAGGCTAGGGATCCTACCCTGTTTTCTAAAGTGGCTGCGCCGTTTTACAGCCCCAGCAGCACACGACATTCTAGTTTGTCTGCATGCTCACTAACACTGGGTATTCTCTCTCTCTCTCTCTCTCTCTCTCTCTCTCTCTCTCTCTCTCTCTCTCTCTCTCTGAGACAGGGTCTCCTATAGCTCAGGTGGGCTTTGAACCCTCTGTGTAGCCAAGGATGACTGTCAGTCCTGACCTTCTGGCTTCTGAGTACAGAGGTTATGAGCATGCACCACCATCTGGTTCAAGCTGTGTTGGTGATTAACCCAGGGCTTCGTGAGTGCTGGGCAGGCATTCCCAGCACACACACCCACACATACACACGCACACAAACACTCATGTGTACACACACACAGACTCATACACACACGCACACACTCGTATACACACACACACATACACTCTTGCACACAAACACTCATATGTACACATACACACTCATGTACACACATGCACACAAACACTCATATGTACACACCCACACATACACTCATGCACACAAACATGTATACACACACACTCATGTACACACATGCACACAAACACTCATGTGTACACACGCAGACTCATGCACACACACGCACATAAACACTCATGTACACACACACACTCATGCACAGTCCCCTCATACACATAGTCCCCCTCATGCATGCACAGCCCCCCATACACACAAACTACCCCTCCCATACCCTAGACATGTACACACAGGCACAGCACCCCCCAGCCCACCCCACCACACCACACCACACACACCCATACAGCCTTCCCCATCCAGGTGGACTTTCCTGGGGCTGCCTATTGCTCCAGTCTCTCGGTCAGGGGAGGACATTCGAAGCAAGAGCAGCTCAGTTTTCAGTTTGTTTCCTCACAGGCCAGGGGGCATTACACATGGCATTGGGTTGCTCCTACACTCTAGCCGTTGTGGGCACTGCTGTGTCCGCCCACTGCCTCTGCGAGTGATTCATCTGCTTTTAGTTAGTGCGGTGAATGCCTGAGGCTGGGTGACTTGGTGAAGAAAAGAGGTTTGCTTTGGCTCACAACTGCGGTCCAGGGTTCAAGGCTTCAATCTGGTGATGCCTCTCCTGCTGGCAGAGCACCACATCAGTACAGGGCATCACATGACAAGAGACAGGGACAGGGTGGGTGTCTCCTCCGCTCTCTCTCCCTCTTCTTATCCAATTACCAGCAGTCAACCATAAGGGCTCAGCCTGTGACCTGCACTAAGCCCCACCCTTGGCATCACAGTTGGATTAAATTTCTACTCTCAATCTTTACAGTAGGGATTAAATTTCTACTCTCAATCTTTACAGTGGGGATTAAATTTCTACTCTCAATCTTTACAGTGGGGATTAAATTTCTACTCTCAATCTTTACNCTCAATCTTTACAGTGGGGATTAAATTTCTACTCTCAATCTTTACAGTGGGGATTAAATTTCTACTCTCAATCTTTACAGTGGGGATTAAATTTCAACAGGTGAACCTCGGGCTCACGTGTGGCAGCTGCTTTTGGTTTTGAGGATTCATACCCAGAAGCTGAATTACTTACTGATAATTCCATTTTTTTTTTAATTTTATTTTTTGAGTCAGGGTCTTGCTGTGTAGCCCAACTTGACCTCAAACTTAGAGTGATCCTCCTACCTCAGCCTCTTGAGTGCATATGTACCCCAGTATGCATGTGGAGGTCGGAGGACAACTTTTGAGAGTTAGTTCTCTCCTTCCGCCACTTGAAGGACCCAGGAGTCAAACACGAATCGTCAGACATGAAGGCAAGCACCTTTACCAGGGGACTCCTGCTGCCCCCAGCCCTGCCTTGTCCCCTGTGTTTGGATATCTTATCTTACCTAACCCAGGAGCACAGAGTTTCTTTTTATATTTTAAGTGTTTTATAGTTTTAATTATTTAAAAATTTTAAAGGTTCGTTTTTAATTTTTAATTTTAATTTTGTTGATGTGTGACTGTGTGGGCTTGCATGTGAGCGTAATACCCATGGAGACCAGAAGGGGGTGTTGGATTCCCTGGAACTAGTGTTATAGGTATAGGTAGTTATAAGTCATCCGGGATGGGCACTACGGTGAACTAACTGCAGATCTTCAGAATTAGCAAGTGCTTGTAACTGCTGAGCCATCTGCCTACTTCCTCATAATTTACATAATCTTTGTTTTTATTTTTTATTTTGTGAGATAGGATCTAACAATGTAGCCCTCCCTCAATGGCTGGCCTTTATATCAGGCTGGCCTTGAACTCAAAGATAACCACCTGCTTCTGCCTCTCAAGTGTTGAGAGGTGTGCACCATCACACACAGCATAATTTAATGAAGCGGGGTACCACGCCTGCCAGTTCTCTTCCTGTAGCTTTGTTTGTGTGTATACATGGGGTGGTGGGCAGCGGACATTTCAAGCAAGTGCTCCATCACTGAGCGCTCCATAGTTCTCTTTGGGACTTTAATGAATTAACCAGTTGATTGACTGATTGATGTTCTTTGAGACAGGGTTTCTCTACGTATCTCTTGCTGGTTTTAAACTTGTCACTCTTCCTCAGCTGTTTGAATAACTGAGATTATAGGCCAGCGCCACCAGGCCTTGCCACGGGAGATTATTTTCTTAGTTTCTTTTCATTTTTGAGACAGGGTCTCACTATGTGGTTCTTGCTGTCCCGGAGCTGTCAGTGTAGACCAAGCTGGCCTTGAATTTACAGAGACCTGCCTGCCTCTGCTTCCCAGGTGCTGGGATTGCATGTGTGTGCACTGTGGTGTCATGTTTGGGCTCCTGTTTCACTGTATACACACAGTTGCCGAGTGAGTTTTGTTGTTGCTATTTGCTGTTTGCTGTGGGAGCCCAGGCATGCTAGGCATGTACTCTTGCTCTGATCTGTCTGTCTCCAGCTCTAGTTGGTTTTATGTATTCAGTTTAGGGGGAAGAGATGCTTGTGAGCTAGTATTGCCTGTTCATGGTTCTTAATGTGTGTGTGTGTGTGTGCGTGTGTGTGTGTCTGTGTGTGTGTGTCTGTGTGTGTGGGTGTGTGTG
>NC_034606.1:66689991-66716991 GCF_900095145.1 Mus pahari | reverse complement strand
GCGTGCGTGCGTGTGTGTGGGTGTGTGTGTGGGTGTGTGGGTGTGTGTGGGTGTGATTTGCCTGTATGTATGTGTATCTGTGTGTCAATGTGTGTGCCTGGCTCTCAGGAAAGCCAGAAGAGGGTGTTGAATCCTCTGAGACTGGATGTACAGTTATGAACTGTCATATGGGAGCTTGAACCCGGGTCCCCTGGAAGCGCAGACAATGCTTTTATTGTTACAAGATTTACTTTAATTTTATTTTATGTGTGTGGGAGGGTTCTCCAGAAGAGAATCTAGTGCTTTTAGCTGCTGAGCCACCGCTCCGCCCAGCAGTGTGTATCCTTTTAAATGTTTGAGAGAATTTGTCAGTGAACCTCTCTGTGCTTGGGCTTTTCTCTGTAGTAGTTTAAAAAAAATTTTTTTTATTACTAATCCGATGTTAGTATGAACTTTTGTAGTACTGGGGTTTTTCAGTAGTGCTTGACCCTTCAGTAAGACATGACATGTTGGGGTTGGGGATTTAGCTCAGCAGGCGAGCCCTGGGTTTGGTCCTCAGCACTGAAGGAAAAAAAGAAAAGAAAAAGGGGAAAAAAGACATTACATGCTTATGTTCGTAGGTGTGTGTGTGTTCATGTGCATGTGTGTTCCTGAGTCTGCATGTTTGTGTACATGTGTCGTGGTATGCATGTGGAACCCTAATACTAACCTCTGGTGTTGCACTCAGGAGTCATCCACATTGCCTTTTGAGGTAGTCGTTTACCGGCCTGGAGCTCACCAGCTAGACGAGGCTGGCTGGCCAGCAAGCCCCAGGGTCAGCCTATCCCTGGCTCCCTGGAGCTGGGTTTACAGGCACATTCCACCACCATACCTCAGTTTTTGTTTTTCTTTTACATAGATTCTGGGGATGGAACTTAGGTCCACCACATACTTGCAAACTAGTCACTTCACTGGTCGATATGTCTCCCCGGCCCAACATCAAAAGTTTTCAAAAAGAGCATAAACTGTGGAGATAGATAAACTTAAGTTCTGCTGAGATATAGCGTCCCTGCCTGCAGACTTCAGAAGAGACTGATTCAGTGTTGGGAAAGGCATGCAGAGAGCTTGGGGCCCAGCAACAGCCTCTGACCAGTTCTAACAGTGACTCCACAGCTTCTCTTTCCTCTACCTTTTGGCTGCAGGGCTCTGTGCCATTTCTGGTCAGTGCCACCTCTGGTACCACCGTGCTAGGGGCCTTTGACCCCCTGGATGCAATTGCTGATGTTTGCCAGCGACATGGACTGTGGTTCCATGTGGATGTGAGTGAGACTTGGGTCACGGGGGTAGGGTGGGCTATGCTGAGGCCAAGACCCACGCTGTTCCTCCTGCTCCACAGGCTGCCTGGGGTGGGAGCGTCCTGCTGTCTCGGACACACAGGCATCTCCTGGATGGGATCCAGAGGTGCATATGGCCTCCCTCCCGGAACCCTTCCCTTCCAATCCTGGTTCTCACGATAGCCATGGGATCCAGATAGACTGGTTTCAGATTAGAGGGAGGGTTCTTCCTGGGGAAGCTGCAGGGGAAGGGTAGTCCTTGGCCTTTGCCTTTGTGGGAGGAGCCACTGACTCAGCTTTGCCTCATCTTACCCAGGGCAGACTCCGTGGCCTGGAACCCTCACAAGCTTCTCGCCGCAGGGCTGCAGTGCTCCGCTCTTCTTCTCCGGGACACTTCGGTGGGTCTGCCCTGGTTCCAGAACCCAGCCTTCCTTTCTCTAGACCCTAGTTTGTCTGTCTTGCCACAGAGATCTGGGCCTTAGCGTGCTCCCTTAGCCCTCCCAGCTGAAGCCACACCTCTCTGGCCATCCCAACCCTGTGTTGAGCTCCATGTGCCCAGTGGATTGTTTCCACGGGACAGAAAGGGTTTCTGTTTGTTCTTATGGTCAGAGGGATCCGGGGCAGAATTTGGGAAGAGCTCTTATGTTGGCTGGCAGCTGCCTCAGTGCTGCTAACTCCAGGGACGAGAGAGGAGGCTGAGCTGAGAACCTGCCATGTAGCACTTCAGGCCGGCCTGCTGATAGCCCCCTTCCCACAGAACCTGCTCAAGCGTTGCCATGGATCCCAGGCCAGCTACCTCTTCCAGCAAGACAAGTTCTACGATGTGGCTCTGGACACCGGAGACAAGGTGGTGCAGTGTGGCCGCCGCGTGGACTGTCTGAAGCTGTGGCTCATGTGGAAGGCCCAGGGTGGGCAGGGGTTGGAGCTGCGCATCGACCAGGCCTTCGCTCTCACCCGGTAAGCATGAAGGGCCCAGATCTCCTCCTCTTCCATGCTCCATGGCCTTCCTGGGGCCTCTGTATGTCTCCCCTGTCTCCTTGTCTCTTCCTTTCCTCCATGTGTGATTTCTTACCCTTTCCCCCAGGTACTTGGTGGAGGAGATTAAAAAGCGGGAAGGATTTGAGTTGGTCATGGAGGTAGGACTCCTGGCTCCTTTGAATGCCTCTCCCAGCCCCCACCTTGTTCCAGACACGAAGCCTCATAAAGGACCAGGAGCAAAGACAGGGAAACAACCCCTTCCTTCCTCCTTCCTTCCCCAACTCATGCCTCCCTCATCCCTCCCCTCAGCCCGAATTCGTCAACGTGTGCTTCTGGTTTGTGCCTCCCAGCCTGCGGGGGAAGAAGGAGAGTCCAGATTACAGCCAAAGGCTGTCTCAGGTAGTCTAGTCTTTGCCCTCTGGTAACCCAGTTCCAGGAACTAAGCAGCAGGTATGTTTCTGCCCTCTGCTGGCTCTGCCTGGTATTGCATATCCCTGCCTCTTGAGATGGCAGGTACAGGAAGGCACCTCCTTTACCCTCATTTTTAATGGGGGAGAGGTAGGGAGAAAAATATATTTCTGGAAAGTAAGGAGACAGAGGGGGTTACCAGAGGAAGTCACCAGGTACACCACACAGATGTCTGCTGGAACTAAGGCCAAAGACAGATCAGGAATAGCTTATCATCCCAGATGTGCTTGCAGAGGCAGGGGGATATGTTATGTCCTTATTCCTAAGAAGGGGTTAGTGCTGGCAGCCTCAGTAACCTGCAGGGACATCAGCGCCCTGCCCTCCTGGGGCTGTTACTGCAGAGGCGGTGTCCCCTGTGTACACTTGTGTTCAAGGCGGCATGGTAAGTTACGTCTAGATTACACGGCACAGCTCAGAAATATGTCAGGGACTAAGCGGGGGAGAAGGTATGGAGGGTGGAGGCTTGAGACTGGGGAGTAGCTGTGTTGGATATCAGAGACAGGTCTGGTTCGGTGATCCCAGCTCCAACTTTCCTGGAGAGGGGAGACAGAGGAAGAAAGCAGGGCATGGAGAAGGCCACTCAGGTTGCATGTCGTGGGAAAGGGGTGTGAGCAGTGAGTGTGCCACAGAGGTGTGGGGATGGCCCAGGGAGCTGGGCCCGCTGCTTCAGCTCTCCCTCTGCTACCCACAGGTGGCCCCTGTGCTCAAGGAGCGCATGGTGAAGAAGGGGACCATGATGATTGGCTACCAGCCCCATGGGACCCGGGCCAACTTCTTCCGAATGGTGGTGGCCAACCCCATACTGGCCCAGGCCGATATAGATTTCCTTCTGGGCGAGCTGGAGCTCCTGGGCCAGGACCTGTGAGCTGCTTCCACTCTCTGCCCCACCCAAGCTCTGCCTAGTCTCCTGGTTTCTCAAAATCATCCTTTCTAGGAAACAGTGGCCTTGACTGTGTGTGCTCCCACACGCTCACTCTCCCGCTGAGTACTGGCTGTCAGGAAGGTGTCTAAACACACTACAGTATGTTCTTATGAAATATCTTTTATTAAGTTGGGCATAGGGGCACACGCCTTTAATACCAGCATGGGGGGGGGGGCAGAAGCTGGGAAATCTCCTGAGTTTGAGGCCAGCCTGGACTACAGAGCTGGGCTACACAGAGAAACTCTGTCTCAAAAAGGAAAAAAAAAAAGAAAAAGAAAAGAAGAAAAGCAAGAAAAAATATTTTCCATTAAAATTATGTTTATAAAGAATTTTTATTAATATGAGAGAAACGGTACGATGTATTGAGAAAGCTGGATATGAGTTTATATATCATGGTATCTGAGTTAGGCTAAAAATTACATAGGAAAAGGCAGTGGGTGGAACTGTGCCAAAGGTTAGCAGTTTTCCCTGGAACGGGATATTAGGGTGTTTCCAGATCAACCTCTCAGAGCTTTTGTGCTTCCCCATTTTATTATGTAACAACATCACATACTTCTAAAATAGGACAATAAAGCTGTGGTTTCTGTTATATTTTGGTATGTTTTAAAGCTTTATTTCTAACTATACAATAGAGAACTTGAAGCAAGCAGGCAAACAGAAAGCACATGAGAGAGATCGTCTCCACTCAGAATCTTAGTGGGAGAGAGACGCCCCAGGGTGGGGCCAGTCACACGTAATAGCACCTTGGGATATCAGAAACGGAACAGACAGGCATGGCACCTTTAATCCCAGCACTGAGAGGCAGAGGCAGATAAACCTCTGTGAGTTCCAGGCCAGCCTGGTCTATGTAGTGAGTTCCAGCCAGCCAGAGCTACACAGTGAGACCTAGTGAGAAGGAAGGAAGACAGGACCAGATTTTATCTGGAGATAAGAGCCCCATCTTCTTACCTCCCCTAGTGTTTTGAAACTGTCTCACTCTAGCTCAAGCTGTCCCTAACTCACTGTGTAGCCCAGGCTAGCTAGCCTCCTACCTTCTGCCTCGGTAGCTTCCTGAATGCTGTGATTCCAGGTGCAAGCACCATATCTCAGCCTGCCCGCCTGCCCGCCTGCCCGCCCGCCTGCCTGCCTGTCTATGTATGTTTTGAACTAGCTATATACTTCTGACCCTCCTGCCTTTACCTCTCCCGGGATTACAGACACATGTCACTACATCAGGTCTATTGTTTTGTGGATTTTTTTGAGGCAAGGCCTCACATAACCTATGCTGGCCTTGAACTCCTGATCCCCCTGCCAGCATTCCACATCAGTGCCATTATGCCTGGCCCTGCTACTTGTAAAAAGTCCTCATTTAAAAAAAAAAAAAAAAAATCAGAGGCAGGGATGCAGCCCACTTGGCGGAGTGTTTGCCCAACAGTCTAGTTGCCTTAGTTTTGAGCTCCCAGGCTGCATTGCAGTCCAGGTGTGGTGGCTCACACCTGGGATTCCAGAACTCTGGTAATGGAGGCAGAAGGATCAGCAGTCCTTGGCTGTAAATCAGCTTCAGGGTCCGCCGGGACACATGAGGACCCTGTCTTGAGAAACAGGAAAAGAACTTTTGTAATTTAGCCTCTTGTGTGTGGGCTTGGGATTGCCACTGCTATGCACAAAGCCCGTCAGGGCTGCGGTGTACTTCGGTGGTAAAGATCTTGCCTTTACCACTGTTCAGGAGGCTCCTGATTGAGGCTTCTGCTGTGCTTGATGGCCCGAATCCATGCTCTACCTGAGGACCTGCAGTGCCCCAAGCACAGCGGGCTGTTGTGTTGTGTTCTCCAGTGTCCTGCCCCTGGAGAGGCTCTGGCCACTCCTGCAGGTGGAGTTCACAGCTCTGTTCTCAGATGATCCCACTTCCAGCCTCCAGGGCATGCTGTACTCGCCTATGCATCTCTCAGTCACCCGAAAGCCTCAGGGCGACAGAGGCTGTGGCAGAGCCGCCTGGGCCTCTGAGCCAAGATAGAACATGGTGAGGATCTCTCTAGACTGGAATTTTCCGCACGGTACAGGGATTTAGCCTGATGGCCCAACTTTGACAGTATTCCTAGAGTATATATATATATATATATATATTTTTTTTTTTTGAGGAGTCTACAGCTTTACTGTAGGGATATATACACACACATATGTACATATGTATATACTCTGAAAGGCCTCTGCTGGCCCTGTCAACTCTCAGGTCACAGTCAGAAAGGTATGACTTCAGAATCACTTCTTTACTTCTCCAAGGTCTTCAATGCTGTCGCCATCCACCTCTGGCCACTTTTCCTGAATGACATCCATGATGTCATCTGTGAAGTCTCCCTGAATGATGATCTCATCCTCTCCTGTCACTGAGGCGCTGCAGGAGAATTTTTGAGCAAAAAATCTTTGTGCTTCTTTGAGATCAATTTCAAAAGTTGCAAGACCACACACTCTCCTCAAGTATTTCTTCTTTGCTCTGGGAATTTTGGCTATCGTGACCTTATGTGGTACTGTCTTCTTCTTCTGTTTTATTTGACCTCTTCCACCTCTTTTTTGTTTTTTCTTCTCCTCCTCTTCCCCTACTGGTCCTTGGCCTTCAGTAATTCCAGTTTGTTGTTTGGGTGAATTTTCTACAGTAAGTTTTGCAAATTCATTTGGAAAATTCTTCTCTAGCCATTGTCTACATTTAGCAACATCATCATTGTGGGTAATGAACAGACTCCGTATTTGTGGGTAATGAACAGACTCCACAATAAAGGACACGAAGAGGGTAATCTGCATCTAACTTGGCACTGTTCTTTGTATCGCCTTTGCAATTCACCCCGCTGGATTCAGAAATGTCAGTAGCCATCTCTCCCAGCCGGTCGCACGGCCCCCGCCGCCTCCGCTCCTGCCAGCTGAAGCGACACATGCCTCCTAGAGTATATTTTAACCACACACTCCACTACCAACATAATTAGAACGCACATTAAGTTACTTTATTTAATTTTTTTTTCAGACAGGGTCTCACTGTGTGCAGCCCTAGCTGTCCTATAACTCACCTTGTAGACCAGATTGGCCTCGAACTCACAATGATGTATCTGTCTTTGCCTCTGCCTCCCAAGTGCTGGGACTAAAGGCTGCACCACTGTGCCTGTCCACATAATTCTTTATGGCCTGTTTTCAGCTTTTTTGTTTGTTTGTTTGTTTTTGTTTTTCGAGACAGGGTTTCTCTGTATAGCCCTGGCTGTCCTGGAACTCACTCTGTAGACCAGGCTGGCCTTGAGCTCAGAAATCTGCCTGCCTCTACCTCCTGAGTGCTGGGATTAAAGGCATGCGCCACCACGCCTGGCCAGCTTTTCCTTACAATATACATTAAATAGTCTGTCTGCTCCTGGGGCTGTTGAGATGGCTCATTAGATAAAGGTGGTTTGTGCCAAGTAACCTGAGCTGAATCTCAGAGCCAACAGTTTGAAGAGAGAACTGGTTCTTGGCGGTTGTTCACTGACTGTATATGCATACTATGGCATGGGTGTTCTTACACATACACACACACACACACACACACACACACACACACGGTAAATAATTTTAAAGATATATGTATGTATATCTATATATACATGTATGTATGTATGTATGCATCTGTACATGAATGCACATTTTTTTTTTTTTACATCTAGGCATGATGGCTCATGCCTTAGCACTCAGGAGTCAGAGGCAAGAAGATCTCTGAGTTCAAGGCCAGCCTGGACTATATAAAGATCCAGTCTAGCATGGGTACATAATAAGATCTTGTCTCAAAAGAAAAAAAATAAATCCAGTTAATTAATTGATAAAGGCTATTGAGATTGTTTCATTTTTATTAACTTGTAGTTTTTGTTTGTTTTTAAGAAATTTGTTGGAGCTGGACATAATTGCATGTACCTTTAAATTCCAGCACTCAAGAGGCAAAGGCAGGTGGTGGATCCCTATGAGTTCTTGGCCAGCCTAGTCCACGTAGCTAGCTAACTCTAAGCTAGCCAAGCCCACATAGTGAGAACTTCTCAAAAAAAAATTAAATTAGCCAGGAGTGGTGGCACATGCCTTTAATCCCAGCACTCCAGGGCTATACAGAGAAACCCTGTCTCAAAAAACAAAACAAAACAAAAAAAATTAATTAATTAAATTAAATAAATAATTTGTCAGGTCAGTAAGATGGCTTACCTGCTGAAAGCACTTGCTGGCAAGCCTGACGACCTGAGTTCAATCAACAAGACCCACATGGTGACAGGAGAGACCCCATTCCTACACTGTGACACATTATAAAATAAATATATAACATTTAAAAAGTTAAACCTTTCTACTTCAACTGGGCTGAGGGGCTTATTGGCTTAGACTTGTTTCTTTAGTCCTGTCAGGGTCTGAAGTATCGCTATTGTAGGGTCTGTAGTATTGCCACCTTCTTTATTTCTTTTTGTTGTTGTTGTTGTTGTTGTTTTTTCAAGACAGGGTTTCTCTGTGTAGCCCTGGCTGTCCTGGAACTCACTCTATAGACTATGCTGGCCTCCAACTCAGAAATCTACCTGCCTCTGCTTCCCAAGTGTTAGGATTAAAGGCGTGTGCCACCACCACCACCCGGCTACCTTCTTTATTTCTGATATTGATGATTATATTTTCTCTTTTTCCTATTCATTGTAGTTAGAGGGTTATTGTTGTGATAGTTAATTTTTTTTTAAAAATTTATTTTATATATGTGAGTACTGCTACTGTCTTCAGACACTCCAGAAGAGGGCGTCAGATCCCATTACAGATGGTTGTGAGCCACCATGTGGTTGCTGGCAGTTGAACTCAGGACCTCTGGAAGAGCAGTCAGTGCTCGTAACTGCTGAGCCATCATCTCCAGCCCGTGATAGTTAATTTTATGTGACAACTTGTTTAAGCTTAAGGGATGTCTAGATGACTGGTAAAATACTATTTCTGATAGTGTTTCTAAAGAGTTAGTTGACATTTAACTCAGGAGACTGGATAAAGAATTTTGACTCTTAGGTCTGTAACCAGGTTCAAATCCCAGCAACCACATGGTGGCTCACAACCATCCATAACGAGATCTCTGACTCCCTATTCTGGGGTGTTTGAAGACAGCTACAGTGTACTTACATATAATAAAGAAATCTTTAAAAAAATTAAGTTTCCTCTTACAGTTGTTCATATATATATATATATATATATAGTTGTGTCTTTCTCTGATTAATTGTACTTGTTCTCCAAGTCTGTGTTGCCTTCAGATTAGGAACACGATAACACTTACTTCCTTTTCCCACCACTGCTCAGCACAAAGCTCAAAGTTCTAGCCAGGGCAATTAGGTAAAAAAATGAAATAAAAGTCGTTGTATATTCAAAAGAATCACCAGGGTTCAGAGCTAGCTGATCTACCTGGTAAATTCTAGGCCAACCAGGGATAGATTCAGACTGTCTCAAAAAAACCAAAGCAAGGCCTTGGGCTGTAGCTCTGGTATAGTACTTGTCCGGGCGTGGTGGCGCACGCCTTTAATCCCAGCACTTGGGAGGCAGAGGCAGGCGGATTTGGATTTCTGAGTTGGAGGCCAGCCTGGTCTACAGAGTGAGTTTCAGGACAGCCAAGGCTACACAGAGAAACCCTGTCTCAAAAAAAACAAAAAAACAAAAAAAAACACTACAGCCATATATATATCAGACAGAGTAGGTCTGTTGTGGATTGCTTTGGTACTGATTGTATTGTGATGTTAATTCTGTTTCCTCCAGAGGCTGCCCCAGTGAGGAAGGGATTACATATGCAGGTGATTTCATGTGAACCTCCCCATTTTAACTGGTCAAATAAAGGCTAGAGTCTGTGATTGGGTAGTGGAAGGGAAAGGTGGGACTGGAGGTTTTAGAGAGGGGGAAGATAAACGAGGAGAGGGATATGAGGAGACGAGGAAGAGGAGGAAGAAGATGGAGTAGAACCATATGACCCGGAGAAGCCGCAGGTAGCAAGGGATCTTGTAGATGGGGATAGAGTAGTGTAGTGGTGTATCTGCCCAATCTGGGCATGCAGCTTATAAACATTATAACTGAGTTGTGTGTTCATTGCATGGGCTTATTAGGGTTGGAGATTTACTGCAACAGGTCTCTATAACGGGAAGGGCAGTAATAGGTTGACTGTAGTCAGTATCTCACACTGAAATAGGGCCTTTGTAGACTCAAAACCACACAAGGTTGAATGGTAATGAGCATCCGAGTAGATGGATCACAGGTAGCTCCAGAAATTTGGTCACGATGGGGAAGAGGGTTGGAGAGAAGGATGTAGAGATGGGAGATTAGGGTGTGTGTGTGTGTGTGTGTGTGTGTGTGCACGCGCGCACACTCACTTGTGTGCTGTTGGAGGAAGCCTTGCTCCATGCAACCCAGTTTTTTTTTTTTTTTCTTTTTTTTTTTTTTTTAAGATTTATTTATTTATTATATGTAAGTACACTGTAGCTGTCCTCAGACACTCCAGAAGAGGGAGTCAGATCTTGTTAAGGATGGTTGTGAGCCACCATGTGGTTGCTGGGATTTGAACTCTGCACCTTTGGAAGAGCAGTCGGGTGCTCTTACCCACTGAGCCATCTCACCAGCCCGCAACCCAGTTCTATAGTCTATAAGCCTCAGAACCAGAATAAACAGAAGGACCTAACATGAAACCAGGAGGCAACGCAGGCCTGACACTGAAATAATATCCTTATCAAACAACAAAAAGAAGCAAAAAGCAACCCAGGTACTGGCAGGATCGCTCCAGTCTGAGGAGCACTTCCTGCCAAGCCTGACAACCTAAGGTTAATCCCTGAGATGGACACGGCAAAAAGATCCGATTCCATATCCTATGATGTGCATCTGCCACCACTTACTGTAAAAATATCTGGACTGAAGTTTTTGCTTCTTGGCTAAGCCAAGTCAGCCCTGGTGATCCTCTGTCTTCATGGGGTTTCAGGCATGCACGACGGACCACACCTGGCTGGGTTTGTGGTACTAGGATCTGAACTAGGTGGCTCTGTGGCAAGTACTCTTAGCCACTGAGCCGTCCCTCCAGCCTCAAAAGCAATAGGTATCGCCTCTAGATCTGCAGCTTTGGCCAGCTCTGCACACTCCTTAAAAAGTGAATTCTCTGGCCTCGCTCCAGACTCAGTGACTCAGAGGATCAGAAACTCTTGGGTTGAGTTTGGGGTGAGAGAGAGTTCAACAGTCTATATTACAAAGGCAGCTCCTTCTTTCCAAGACACCTGTCTTTAGTCACGACCCTGTTGGGAAGTACAAGCTAGGGCTTGAACTCAGGATTAGTGGAAAGCAAGTCTGGTGTGGACAGCCGTTTGTCACTGCCATTGAGGGGATGACCTTTGGAACCTCTGAGCAGAAGTTAGGGCCGTGGCATGCTGAAAGAAAGTGACTCAGAGCTGTGGCAGTTACTATGGCTGGTTCCCTGTCCACCAGAAAACATAGAGACCCACGGGAAGAAGTATCTAGCCACTTAAAAAGCAGTCAGGAACCCTCAAATATATCCAAGTCATGTACGAAAACAAAAACAAATCCAAGACCCAAACTCCATCACTTTCTGGAAATAAAATGGTCATTTTGAATAACAAAAAAACATAAAACAAAACAAAACAAAAAACAGTATATGTACTGAGGGACAGAACTGGCAAGACTCAAATCAGTGGCTTGGATGAACAAGTGGAAAAAATATTTCAAAGCACAGAGCAACTAATATGGGAAGATGGAAATAATTAGAAAAGTACCATGCTTCGATTCTAGTTCCAATAGTTCCGACACTGAACTGTTCTGGAATTTAAAGGAGCAGATGGGGAAGGCAGACGTAATTACATCATTACAGAGTGGAAAATAACTTGCGGGCTCCGTCAAAGACCTGAGCTTACAGAGTGGGGGGACACAGAAGATAAAAGAAAGAAGAAACCCAGACAGGAAACACCCAGACAGGAAACACCCAGATTTTGAGGTCACAGAGAAATCACTGTCCAGTTTCTAGACAACAAGTTACTGATAAGAGGGAATGGTCTTAGCTTGGCAGAGAACAGTACAAGTGGGAAACCAAAATGTAGCTTCTCACACAGCAGCAAATGCATTCACCTGACAGGGCAGAAGAAACATGTTCCGGCCAAGCCTTGAGTAACTGAGTTTAATCCCTGAGACCCACAAAATAGGAGAGACTTGATTCTTACAGATTGTCCTCTGACTTACAAATACAGGCACACGGATGAGTTCACACAAGGCCAGCCTAGTCTACAGAGTGAGTTCCAGGACAGTCAGGTCCATGTAGAAAGTCCCTGCTTTAAAAAACAAGCAAAAAACAAAACAACAACAACAAAAAATAACGAAACAAAAAAACCTTCAAGGCACACAGTGAATTTAAGACCGGCTTTAGCTATGTGAGACAGCTCTGTCACACACACTCACCCCAACTGGAAACACAAATAGAAGCCTGTCATCTACTCGAATGAAAGTTAAAGGATTAGGGTCATCCTTTAAAAACGACTATAGTGCTGGAGTCATGGCTCCGGGGCTCCTACAAAGGACCTGAGTTCAGTTCCTGGCACTCATGTTAGGCAGTTCACAACCACAGGTGACCCCAGCCCCAGGTGATCCAACTCTCTTGTGGTTTCTGCAAACACCTCCACATCTGAGTGCACATACAGATACACACAACCCTCATAGTCTGGAGCTTGCTCTGTAGACCAGGCTGGCCTTGAACTCATGGAACCCCACCAGCCTCTCTCTTCCTACTAGCTAGGACTAACAGTGTGTGACACTACTGCTGACTTTTTTTTTTTTTTTTTTTTTTTTTGATGGGGACAGTGATGGTGGGATTGAACCCAGGACCTAGTACTTGCCAGATAAGGAATCTATCATTGAACTACATCCCCAGCCTTAACACACACACACACACACACACACACGTGTATATGTATATGATGTATATGTGTATGTATATATTACTGTGGTGTGCAGAGGTCAGAGGACATCTCCAGAGTTGGTTCTCTGCTGCCTGCCACCTTTTTTTTTTTTTTATCTCAGGTTGTCAGCCTTACATGCAATGCATGCTGGGCCCTCTACCCTCTGAGCTGTCTGCCTGACCTCAGACTCCCCTCCCCCACCTCTTCTCTTTAAATTTTATTTTAGATGTAGTTGTGTATGTAGTTATTTATTTTACATGTGTGGTGTTTTGCGCTTTGGCTACAGTCTCTCTCTTCCTTACCCTTCCATCCTCAAGTTTCTCTTGCTGTGATGAAACACCCTCACCGAAAGCAACCTGGGGAGAAAAGGGTTCTTTCCACTTACACTTCCAGGTTTCCGCCTGTCTCTGAGGGAGCCCAGGCAGGAGGTGGAGCAGAAGCCATGGAGGGATGCGGCTTTCCTGGCCAGCTCTGCCTGCTCGCCTGCTCGCCTGTTTGTTTGTTTGTTTTGTTTTGTTTTTTTAAAGACAGGATCTTTCTATGTAGCTCTGACTGTCCTGGAATTCTTTACACAGACCAAGCTGGCCTTGGACTCAAAGAATCCTCCTTCCTCTGCCTCCCACGTGCTGGGATGGAGGTGTAAGACAGGCTTCAGCCTGCTTTCTTACAGCACCTAGAACCACCCATCACTGGGAGTGGGGACCTCCACAGGCAATCTGGTAGTGGTATTTTCTCAGTTGAGACTCCCTCTTCCCAAATGACTAGCTTCTGTCAAGCTGACAGTAAGAAAAGAAAAGAAAAAAAGAAAAGAAAAGAAAAAAGAAAAGAAAGCCAGTACTTCTATGCTAAGGCAAGCATAATATCAGATGAATAAAAAAAAAAAAAAGCTAGATTCATATATTTTATTTTGGTGCTGACAAGATGTCTTAGCTGGTAAAGGTGCCTGCTGCCAATGTGACATTCCCTGGGAAAACTACATGGTGGAAAGAGACAACAGGCTTTCACAAGTTGCCCTCTGACCTACACAGGTATACCTGGTCTCTCTCTCTCTCTCTCTCTCTCTCTCTCTCTCTCTCTCTCTCTCTCTCTCTCTCTCTCTCTCACACACACACACACACACACACACACACACACACACACACACACTGCAGAGAGAGAGGAGGAGGAGGAGGAGGAGGAGGAGGAGGAGGAGAGGGCTGGGGAGATGGCTCAGCACTTAGGAACACTGGGAACACTGGCTGCTTTTCCAGAGGACCGGGGTTCAATTCTCAGCACCCACATGGCAGCTCACAGCTGTCTGTAATTCCAGCTCTAGAGGATTCAACACACTCATCCACGCAAAATACCAATGCATGTGAATAGAAATAAATAAATTTTTAAAAAGAATAGTCAAAATAAACAAAATATTAAAGAATATGTGAAGTTACTTTCTTTTCCCATTGCTGTGGTAAAATCCTCTGACGAAGGAAGGAAGGGTTTTCTTCTGGCCCACAGAACAAGGTACAGCCCATGCTGGTGAGGAAGTCAGAAAAAGTGGCCTGCAGCCGCTGTTACAGGCATCCAGAGTCAGGAAACTTTGAGAGCGGCAAGGGCATGCCAACTTACCAGCACGTAGCTGAGAGTGATTCGGGCATGCCATCTTGCCGGGCTTAGCTTTGAGACATGTCCTTGCTCTCTAACCCTGGCTGGACCTTAACATTCAATCCTCCTGTCTCAGAATTATGGGAACGTACCACTCTACTCACCTTCCCTTTTTGTTTTGGTTTTTGGTTTGTTTCTGTTTCTGTTTTTTGTTTGTTTGTTTTTTGTTTTTGTTTTTTGTTTTTTTGTTTTTTTTTTTTTTTGAGACAGGGTTCTCTGTGAACCCCTGGCTGACCTGGAACTTGCTCTGTAGACCAGGCTAGGCTGGAACTCAGAGATCTGCCTGCCTCTGCCTCTGCCTCCTGAGTGCTTCTATTAAAGGCGCACCTGGCTCCCTATTTTAATTAAGTGTATGCACAAGTGTGACTGTGAGCTTGTACGCTAGAGTTCATTACCTCACAGGGGCCCTAAGAGGGCGTCAGACCTCTTGGAATTATAGGTTGTGAGCTTCTGGATAAGGCTGTGCTAGGAACTGAACTCAGATCCTCTGCAAGAGCAGTACAGACTTTTAACCAGTGACACCTCTCTCCAGCCCCTCCTGGAACAATGTTTCACCTCTTTTTGCTAGAAAATATCCTTTGGGAAGTATACTATGCAACAGAGATATATACTCAATTGTGTGTGCATGTGTGTGTGCACATTATAGATATACTATATATAGTCTGTTTGTGATGTATTGTTTATAAGGCCACTTGTTGACAAAGTGCATTTTCCCTGGCATACACCTTTGATCACTTGAAAGGCAGAGACAGGGGGATCTCTGTGAGTTTGCAGCCAACCTGTTGACATAGCAAATTTTAGGCCAGTCCTAGAGCTAAATAAAACAAAAACAAACAAACAAAAAAAAAATGAAGAAAAAAAAAAGAAAGAAAGAAAACCAAAGTGGAATAAAGCAAAACTCCCACAAACCCGAAAGAAGTCAAATTAACAAAAATAAAAAATAAATAAATATTAAAATAATAATAAAGTAGTGTTTTCAACAAATCATCAGTGAATTAAAAGAGAGATTAAGATTTTATTTTACTTTATTTTTTTGTTAAAGATTTATTTCTTTAATGTATGTGAGTACACTTCAGATGTCTGAGAAGAGGGCATCAGATACCATTACAGATGGCTGTGAGCCACCATGTGGTTGCTGGGATTTGAACTCAGGACCTCTGGAAGAGCACTCAGTGCTCTTAACCATTGAGCCATCTCTCCAGTCTGAGACTAAGATTTTATTGTTGCATTGGGAGAAGCAGAAAGAACCAAATGTGTCAAACTTTGGTGGGCCCTGTTCCTCTGAGTCTCCGCACACTTGGAGAGACATGAGTCAGAAGGTAACCTGTGCCCAGTCCACTGAGGGTAGGTGCTCGAGTCACACCACACTGAGCCTGTGGTCAGTTGCCCTCAGAGGTGTGTACCTGAGTCCCCATGGCCCCCTGGAAGGTCTGATGTGCAAGTCCCTGACTCCAAATGAGGTAGTGAGGAACCCTGGCTCTGGGCTTTTCAGGTAGAGAAGAGCTTGATGCTGTCATCTGCGTAGCGTGAAGCCTTGACTTCTAGGGATGGCAGGACCAAGAGCGGGGTGTCACCATCCCCCAGAACGTTGTCTGTGTTAGGAAAGGGTAGATTATGAGTGAGGTCACTCTTGGTGACACACGTGGTGAGTCCCCTCCCCCAGCCATACCCTGTCCCTGACTACAGCTATTGAATAGATCAGAGCCCAGCAGGGCTGGCTACTGGATGCCCTATCTTGCATGGGGAACCTGGAGAGGAGAGCTTATCTTACCTGGGGCAGGGGACAGTGTCGACGAGCGTACCACTCCTGGCAGTATAGGCTGACCTGGATGCCCTGGCCCATGAAGAGAAAGGTCCACATCAGGATGTTCCAGGCTGGACCTGTGTGTCTGTCGTTCATGGTGAAGTTTAGCAGCCCTAGGTGGGAGGCAGGTTGTCACTCCAGTGTCTTGTCTCCTTTTGCCTCCCACGCTAGGGGCTGGGAAGGGATTTACCACAAAGGAAGCCCTCCCTCCCCAGACAAGACCTTGATCCCAGCTGCAGAAACTCCTAAAGATCTCAAGGACTGGGAGAAATCGTATTGCTCAGTTAACCCCTCAGTTCCTGAATCACGCTGTATTTCCGGCCATACCAAGCTTTCCCCTTCCCTCCTCCTCCCCTGATTGGTGCTTCTCTGTGGCCAGAAACCTTTCCCCATGTCCCTCAGGATATGTATGCCTAGTGTCCACCAAGGCCACCCACACGCAGCCTTCTCCTCTGCATCTCAGGAGCAGCCTGGCCACCTCCCACAGGCTGCCTCCCATCCAGGGCCACAGAGGTTGCACTCACCCCCGAACACAAGGAATAGCATCAGCATGACGGGGTAGAAGAACCCCAGGACGAAGCAGAAGATATACTCATGAACCACCGCAGACACCAGGAACACTCCCAGCATGGCCGCCCCGCGAAACCGTCTGCCTAAGAGCTGGGGGGCAGGGATGAAAATGAGCATGTCTCACACAGCACCTTCACAGAGAGTCCCTCCCTCTTCATGAAGCCGGGAACGGTGTGGGAGCCCACACTAATCTCATTTAAGAGCAGCGTTCTAGCCTGTTGGTCCTTTGCTGTGCAATTTTACTGCTTTTGTATTTTGACAGTGTTGGAGACCAGGGCCTTATGAATGCCAGGCAAGTGCTCTGCTACTAAGAGTGTCCCCATCATCAACTACCATCATCACCGTCATCACCACCAGCAGCAGCACCACCAGCAGCACCACCGTCACCACCATCCTTTGTAATTTTGAGACAGAGTCTCTCTGTGTAGTCCAGGCCATTCTAGAGCTCCACATGTAAGCCCAGCTGGTCTTGAACTCATAGAGATCGTCCTCCTCTGCCTCCTCTGCCTGAGCCACCATACCTGGCTCCCTAGTCTTATATTTTGTGTGTACGTGTCCATGAGTGTGCAGGCCAGAGGACATTGCCATGTTACTTAAGTCCCTTCTGTTGTTTTCTGAGAGTCTCATGTGTCTGGAACTCACTGGAGAGCCAGGCTGACTGGCTAGCAAGCCCCAGACATCTGCCCTTGTATCTGAACGTGAGTGAGGCAGAATAAGAAGAGGAGAAAGTCCCCTGTTGGGATCGAAAGAACTAAGGGGTGTGCACAGCTCATACCCACAGCCCATCTTGATACACATAGCTGTACAGCCAGTCATGGACCACGACGTTCCAGGTGCGGTAGTAGTTGGAGAAGGAAGTAGAATTCCACCAGTCCTGCGGGGAGTGTGGATATGGGAAGGAATGGACACAAGATCTTAGGCCCCGGCTGTTGCTCCCCACCCCCATTCCCACCCCCACCAGCTCCCTCAGATCCCTCTCCCAGCCTGGGCCCCACCCTCCTGCCTATCCACTCAGGAGAAGAGGATCTCGTTGCACCATCCACACAGAAGCAGTCAGCCCTGTCTCCTAGAGGTGAAGGACTGGCACCATCCCCACACCCTGAGGCCCACATGCTCAGTTAACCTGAGGCTGGAGATGAACAGCCCTGCAAGGCAGCACCCACTACAGTCACCCTCTTCCCCAACCCCGGGCCCTTGGTCAGTCTCCCCAACTACAGCTCTCAGCTAGCCCCGGTCCCGGCCGCACCCGGTAGAACATCCTGTCTCCAAACCGCAGCATCTCGGCGAAGGCGTTGAGCCAGCAGTGCAGGAAGGCGAAGAAGATGAGGAGCAGCATGAAGATGCCTAGCGGGCGGGACAAGAGGTGCAGCCCCACGGCCCTGACTCGGCTCTCTAGAGCCTTTGCCCAGCCATCAGGGCCCCCCAACACTGAGCAAGCAGGCATTTACAGTTCACGCGTTCCTTAACACACACATTTGCTGGTGTGCTTAACCCTGTCCTAGGCCTGAAAATCAGAAATACAGACTCACACTGCCCCTGACCCTCGGAAGTTCATCATATTGAGACAGGTGCACTCTCAGTGAAACCCATATATGGATCGTGGTCTGGTATAATGGAACTATTGATATGATAACCGGGAGCGTCCCAGGGGTATAGTACAGAACAAGGGTAAGATTACTGAAAATATGGCTGAGAAAGGAGTGTGGCTTTGAGGTGGCCACCTGTAATCCCAACAACTGGGGAGGCCAAGGAGGCTCAGGGTAGCTAGCCTGAGCGACATGGCAAGGCACTATCTCAAAAAAAAAAAAAAAAAAAAAAAAGTATGTGCAATAAAATAAAAGTTAGAGGGCAGGAGAGATGGCTCAGCGGTTAAGAACACTGGCTGCTATTCCAGAGGACCTGAGTTCAATTCCCAGCTCCCACGTGGTGGCTCGAAGCCATCTGTAATGGGATATGGTGCCCTCTTCTGGTGTGTCTGAAGACAGCGACAGTGTACTCATATACATAAAATAAATAAATATAAAAATAAAAAATAAAAATAAATAAAATAAAAGTTAGAAAAAGATGATGAGAGAGGAAGACTGAGTTTAAGGCCAACCTTGGTAGAGGTGTCTCAAAAACAAGCAAAATATTAAAATAAATAATTATAAACATCCAGAGCAGATGCAGGTGGATCCTCTAGGCTTGAAGCCAGTCTGCTTGCTCTACAGAGTGAGTTCCAGAACAGCAAAAGCTACACAGAGGAACTCTGTCTTAAAAAACAAAAACAAAAAACTCCAACCAAACAAAACCAAAACCAAACAAAACAATTGAGAGTTCAAGTCCCTTTTGAGAAACTTAGTCAGACCTTTCTCAAGGTAAGAAGTGAGGGGCTAGAGAGATGGCTCAGTAGTTAAAGAGCACCAACTGTTCTTCCTGAGGTCCTGAGGGGGTGTATTTCAACAGTAAAGCATTTGTCTGCCATGCCTGAGGCCTTGGCTTTACTCCCCAGTGCAGAAGGAAGGGATGGAGACCAAGAGAAGGAAGGCAGGCCTTGTGAAGCAGGGTCAGGAGGGAATTCATCTGGGCAGCAAAGCCAGGCCCAGGCCGGAGAGGGAGAATGTGAGTTGGGGGAGCTATGCTACCAGCTACAGGAAGATGCTGGTAATGAACCTGGACAGGAGAGGCAGCTGTAAGGGACTCAGAAACAGGGTGAAGCTTTTCCTTCCCCTCCCCACCCCCAGGGTGGGACACAGCCTGCGGTCACCATGACATCATGCTTACCTGGCCCCGTGGCATGCAGGATGGATAGCAGCAGAGCCCGGGTGCTGAAAGGTTCCCGGCTCATGTTGGCAAAGACAGGGACACAGAGACGGCCCAGGATGAAGCAGGCGTACAGCAAACAGCCCAGGGCCTGCAGACAGAGCAGGACATATGGCTTTGGCAAGGCCACTGCCTCCTCCCCAGCCTCCCCTGCTTCTAAGCCGCCTCGAGTCACAGCTGGTCATCTTCTACCCCATCTTCTGACCTGGGCAAAGTTCTTGGCCACATAGTTCCACCTGATGCTGGGTGTCCTGCAGCAGTGAGAGAAAAACATGATTATCACCCTCTTCTCTCATTCCCTGTTTGGTTCCTTAGCCCTTTCTCCGAGGCTCCGTCCATGGTGATGGGGGTGGATCCAGGACACTTTGAGTTCCCCAGAGCAAACACAATAAGTGGGTGTTTAGTTTGAATGTCACTAAAGGTGCCCAACCATACACAATTTCTGGGGTGTGGAGGGCAGAACTGGATTGATCGATTGAGACGTTGGATCGTGGGAATGTCCAGGGCAAAGGAAGGCACAGACTGCTTCCCTGTTACTTCCTTAGGAACAAGAGGCGGGGCCTGCGGAGAAGAAGCTTGAGCATTTGCGGAGGCGGGCAGGGTCTTACCTGGGGTATGTCTCTCTGTAGATGAGTGTAGGGCAGAAGAGGAAGTAGAGATAGCTGGAGAAACTCGGGGTGCAGATGCCCTTTCCTGGGCAGGAATGAAAAGTGGGGGATCAGGATGGGGAGGGCAGAACTGTGGTAGCTGGGGGGGGGGGGTTGGACTGGGCAGGGATCCAGGGTGGGCATTCGGCGGTGCGGCTGAACTCGCTCACATTCTAGATGGGCTGAGGCCAGAGCTTACTTGGGCGGCCACCGCCCACTCTCTGTCGTCCCTCTCTTTCCAGATTGGGACCGGGATAGCACCGGGAGGTCTGGGTAACAGTGACCCTCTCAGAAGTGGGAGCCGGGCGTGGTGGCGCACGCCTGTAATCCCAGCACTTGGAAGGCAGAGGCCGGTGGATTTCTGAGTTCGAGGCCAGCCTGGTCTCCAGAGGGAGTTCCAGGACAGCCAGGGCTACACAGAGAAACCCTGTCTCGGAAAAAAAAAAGACCAAAAAAAGAAGAAGAAGAAGAAGAAGAAGAAGAAGAAGAAGAAGAAGAAGAAGAAGAAGAAGAAGAAGAAGAAGAAGAAGAAGAAGTGGGCCTGAGAATGCTCCTGTAGAAGGCCACTTAGCCCAGCTACAGGTCGGAGCTGTGTCTGTTGGACAACCAGTTTTCAAGGGCAGAGCTTTGCATCTTGTGGCTTCCCCAGCAGCCAAGATCACAATTCCGTCCACAATGGTGGGAGACCTCACCTCCTCTGACACAAAAGATCCCAGGCACAGTCTCTCGCAGGAAGGAGTAGCTTTTCATCAGGAATCTGACCTGAGGTGGAAGGGAGACCAAGTTGCTATGCGGTTCTAGAAAATAATCTCTCAGATTTACCACTGACCTGCCTTGCCCACAGTTTCTGGTTTTGTTTTGTTTTTGTTCGTTCATTTGTTTGTTTGTTTTTAGATTTATTTATTTTATGTATTTGAATGAGTACACTGTCGCTGACTTCAGACGCACCAGAAGAGGGCATAGATCAGATCCCATTATAGATAGTTGTGAGTCACCATGTAGTTGCTGGGAATTGAACTCCGGACCTCTGAAAGAGCAGCCAATGCCATCTCTCCAGTCCACATTTTCTTTTCTTTTTCTCTTTCTTTCTTTCTTTCTTTCTTTCTTTCTTTCTTTCTTTCTTTCTTTCTTTCTTTCTTTCTTTTTTTTTTTTGTCATGACTTTGTAGCTTAACAAAGACAGGGCTGAGATGAAGGATAAAGGGAGACAGGGCAGTTTTCATCCCGCTAGAGTCACAGTGTTACCTAGCAACCAAACCCAGCCAGCAGGGCCCTTGTCAACGCCCGCCTATCTTTGCTCCTTCTCTGTTGCCCGGTCCTGGAGTCCCTGGGGCCTCACCTGCTCAAAGACCAGCACGCAGCGCGAGGCGGGCGGAAGCTCATTCTTCACGGACACGTGCACCGGCAGGACGCACAGCACCGCGGCGTGGGCAGCCAGCAGAACGCAGCCCAGGCTGGCCCCTAGCGTCCAGGCGCCCCCAGTGCGCGGCCTGGCCCACAGCCGCAGGGTCTGGTAGGGCACGAGGAGCGTAGACAGGAACATGGGAACCCACGTCATCAGCGCCAAGGGCAGCTGTCCGAAGCTGAAGAGGAGTAAGTCAAACTCCAGCATCAACCTAGGCGAGTGGAAAGGAAGACAGTAACTGGGACAGCAAACTGAGATGGTTGTTATGTTTTGTTTGTTTCGTTTTTTTTTTTTTTTCTAGACAATTCTCATGTATTCATGTATCCCAGACTGTCTATGAGCTAGCTCACTTATGTAGTTGAGGATGACCTTGAACTTCTAATTTTTTTTTTTGTTTGTTTTGTTTTTCGAGACAGGGTTTCTCTGTATAGCCCTGGCTGTCCTGGTACTCACTTTGTAGACCAGGCTGGCCTCGAACTCAGAAATCCGCCTACTTCTGCCTCCCAAGTGCTGGGATTAAAGGCGTGCGCCACCACCGCCTGGCCTGAACTTCTAATCTTGCCTCCACCTCCTTAGTACCAGGATTCAGGCATAGGTTACCTTGGCCTATGCCTGCACTGCTGGGGTCAGACCCAGGGTTTCCTGATACCGAGCAGACACTCTACCGATTCAGCTGGATGCAGAGCCAGCTGAGGGTTCTTGAGAGGCTGTGTTCTTAAAGTGTTTGGGTTAGCCCCGGTGCCGACGGGACTTCCAGTGCAGGTCCTTGCCTCAGATGTGGGATGGACTTGACCTAAATGACCTTTGAGCCCCAGGTCAGTGTGAGTGTTGCAGAAGGTCTCAATATGACAAGCATTAGGGTACGGAGAGTTGAGGTGAGTTTTGATTTTATTTTTTATTATTATGAATTTGGTCCCTCCAGTGTGTCTAGAGTTGTAGGCTCAGGCTCATGGAAGGCTCCAGGCTCAGTGTTTTTTGCACGCCTGGGTGGAGGGTATTAGAACTTGCTTGAAATCTCAGCTACCTCAGAGGCTGAAGCAGCAGGATGGAAGTCCTAGACTAGGAATAATCTGCTGTGCACTGTGTAAAAGATTCGCTTGTCAATAAAAATCTGATGGCAAAGGCAGGAAGTGGAAGGTGTGACAACCACAGAGAGAGACAGAGACAGAGACAGACAGAGTCAGAGAGACAGAGACGGAGTGACAGAGAGACATACACAGAGACAGAGAAACACAGAGCAGAGAGAGACAGAGAGACAGAGAGAGAGAAGGGGAGGGAACTTGGGGAAAGAGTCGGGCTCAAGAGGATTCATCACTAAGACATGAAAGAGGTTGGGCGTTTGAAACTGAAGAGAGGAAACCAGCCACATGGTAGACATAGAATAGTATAAAAAGGTTAATTAAGGGCTGGTGAGATGGCTCAGTGGGTAAGAGCACCCGACTGCTCTTCCGAAGGTCTGGAGTTCAAATTCCAGCAACCACATGGTGGCTCATAACCATCTGTAACAAGATCTGACGCCCTCTTCTGGAGTGTCTGAAGACAGTTACAGTGTACTTACATATAATAAATACATAAATCTTTAAAAAAAAAAAAAAAGGTTAATTAAGTTATGAGCTAGTCGCTGGGCAGTGGTGGCGCACGCCTTTAACCCCAGCACTTGGGAGGCAGGTGGATTTCTGAGTTCGAGGCCAGCCTGGTCTACAGCGTGAGTTCTAGGACAGCCAGGGCTGTCTCAAAAAACCAAAAACCACCCCCCCCCAAAAGTTATGACTTAGTTGGAAAACAAACCTAGCTTAAGGCCTAGATATTAACTCATAATTAATAAGCCTCCATGTCATTAGGAACTGGGGCAGACATGGAAAAGACCAAGCAGTTACACTAGACTAGCTAGGACATAGGAAGCCCTTGTCTCAAGAAAAAAATGTGCTGTTTGGGACTGGAGAGATAGATCAGTGGTGAAGAGCATTGACTCTTCCAGGCTCCACTCCCAGCACAGCACTCACATGCTGGTTCACAACCATCTGTAGCTGTGGTTCCAGGGCATGAAACAAATCCCCTCTCAGCCCTCTTTGGGCACCAGACACAAGTGATGCAGAGACATGCAGGGGAAACATCCATACACATAAAACTAAATTTAAAAATTAAAATAAAAACAAGGATGTGTGGCTTATAAAGGTGAAAAATGGGAGCTGGAGAGATGGCTAGTGGTTCCACAGGTCCTGGCTACTCTTCCAGAGGTCCTGAGTTCAATTCCCAGCAACCACATTGTGGCTCACAACCATCTGTAATGGGATCTGATGCCCTCTACTGGTACAAAAATGTACATGCAGATAGAACACTATTACATAAAATAAAGGTGAAAAATGCAAACAGGACTTTTGCTGAGGATATAAATTAGTTGGTAGAGAGCTTCCCCAGGATGTATGAAGCTTCAAGGGTCAATCTCCAGTGTGTGCCTGAAATCCTAGCGCTTGAGAAGGGGACACAAGAAGAGGAGAAGTTCAAAGTCTTCCTTAACTACATAGTAACTTCAGGCCCATCCTGGGCTATGAAATTCTGTCTCAAACAAATAGACACATACTGGGAATCACCTCAATAACTGTTAATAAAGAACTGTGTGAACTAAATCTGGGTCTTCCACTTTCTGTAGTCACTAAAAATCAATAAGCTGGTAAGACTTGGTTATAAAATCAGATATAGTATCTCACTTATAAACACCTCCAACAGCATGTATCTTGTTGGTTCTTACGGACATATGCATGTGAATGCACAGGAAACATTGTAGGGCAGACTCAGACTATTAAACATACAAAAAACACCACCAGGCCTGCCAGGCAGTGGTGGCGCACACCTTTAATCCCAGCACCCAGGAAGCAGAGGCAGTCATCTCTCTATGAGTTTGAGACCAGCCTGGTCTACAGAGTGAGTTTCAGGATTGCAAGGATTACACTGAGAAACCCTGCTTCAAAACAAAATAACAATAGCAAATAAACAAGCCAGAGCTGGTGGCCCAGGCCTTGACTTGACAGAGGCAGAAGGATCAAAAGTTCTCAGCTGTGGGGCTGGAGAGGTGGCTCAGCTAAGAGAAGGTTGAAGGCGCGCGGAGAATAGGCCAGGATGTCTGACCAGGTCACTGCTTCAGGAGGTACCTACCTGCCTTCATCAATGAAGTCGATGGCCAGGGTACTGATGATCAAGACGCACAGGCCTGCTATGAACATGTGGTAGATGGTTCGGAAATGTTGCACCTCCATTAGCTCACTGGAAGGAAGGAGCCCGAGAGGCAGGGAGGAAGCATCTTCAGCAGCCTGCAGAGGAGCTCAGGGCAAGCCCATGGCTGGAGCTTCTCCTAATTTGTCTTCCTCAACAATGCCAAGGCAGAGCCCTCTCCAGAGCCTCCCAGCAGACCACCAAAGCCCATGCGTGAGCACTGTGACATCTGTGGAAACCCCCCCCCCCAGCCAAAGCCTTTCTCCTCATCCTCTGTCCTCACCCCCAACTTACTCGAGCAGTGACTTGCGGGTGATGAAAACTTTCCGTTTTCCAGGGTGTAACTCTTGGGTCCTACATTGAGACAGTTTTCAGAGCCAATCACCAGAGGAAGAAGAGAGGCTGCAGGGCAGTGCCGTGTGGAAGGAAATAAGAAGCGGTAAAGCTAGCCGAGGAAGTGGCTGAGTGAGGCCTGGAAGATGGAGGAGTATGTGCGTGTGTGCGCGCACATGTGCGTGAGTGAATGAGTGTGTGTGCAAGTATGTGCATGTGTGTGTGCGTGCGCACATGTGCATGAGTGAATGAGTGTGTGTGCAAGTATGTGCATGCATGCGGGCACATACATGTGCACATGTGCATGCATGTGCATACACGTGAACCTGTGTGCTTTTGTAGACTTACATGCATGTGTGGGTATGTGCATTTGTGTGTGTTTCTGCATGTGTGTGCATATGTGCATGTGTGTATATGCAGGTGCATGAGTGAATGTGTGTGTACACATCTGTGAGTACATGTGTAAGTGTGTGTGCACATGTGCATGAGTAAATGTGTGTATGTGTAAGTGTGTGCATACATGTACGTGCATGAGTGCCTGTGTGTGCATGTGTGCATGTATATGTGTGTGTGCGTGTGCATGTGTGTACATACATGCATGTGTGGCTGTGGGCATTTGTCTGTGTGTTTCCACATATGTGTGCATATGTGCATGTATGTGTGTGTGTGCATGTGTGTGTCTGTGTGTGTTTAGAGAGATAGGGTGATCAGGAGAGAAGAAGGGAGGCTGAAGTCAGGGTCATGTCAAGGCTGGCAAAGGGTCAGGCATTCGGCTGCACTGTCTTGGGATGCTCACTCACTTGCTTGTGGAATCTGGGGCAGTGGAGGGAAGAGGTCTGTCTTGTTTGGGGTAGGCTTGCATAGCCTCCCATAGGGCCCGATCCAACAGCTCTGCCAACTCTCTCTGTGCTTGCTCCAGAAACTGTGTCTTCACAGCCTATGAGACAAAGCCAGGTGAGAGCCCATTGTCCTTCCCACCAGCCATTCTTTTCTTTCACACTTCACTGAGCTACTCTCTGAACCTTGCGCATTAAGTGCTGGGGAGGTAAGCCTGGCGTCGGAGCTGCCCCAACTTCTGTCTCCTTCCTAGAGCAGCAATGAGAATAAACCATAGCAGAAGCAAACGCCTGTGGTTCCAGCTGTCCAGGAGGCTGAGGCAGGAGAGTGGGGAGTTTGAACCCAGCTCCATGACAGCAGGGGCGAGGCTGTTAGATGACCTCCAGTCCTCAGTCACTGACCTCTGAACTGTGACCTCACTAACAGGAAGATCTCACCAGCTGGCTATGGTTCTTGCCCAAAGGCCTACTTTTTTTTTGGATTTTGGAGACAGGGTTTCTCCGTGTAGCCCTGTCCTGGAACTCACTCTGTTCCTCAGACTCACAGAGATTCGACTGTCTCTGCCTCCCAGGTCCTGGGTTTAAAGGCATGTGTCACCACCGCCCAGTTAGCCCAATTCTTTTTAATTCATAATTGTAAGCAAACCTAACAGATTATTTATCTTAAATTTGTGGAGAGGGGAAAGAAATCTAGGTTGGCATTATCCAAACAATGCTACCAGACAATTTAAGTGAGGTTTTTAAATATTTATACAAAAGCTGCGGCTGCTGAGATATCCCAATGGGTAAAATAATTCACTATGTAAACCTTGTGACTTGATTTTGATCATGAACTCACAGTGGAAGGAGAGAGCTGACTTCTAAAAATTACACAGACACACGCAGAGACATACACACAGATACACACAGAGACACACAGACATATACACACAGAGACACACACAGAGATGAGATACACAGATGCACACAGAGAGGTATGCACACACATATACAGACAGACACACATAGACACAGACACACCTAGTACTATTACTACTACTACTAATAGTACTACTACTACTAATAGGACTAGAGAGATGGCTCAGGGGTTAAGAGCACTGACTGCTCTTCCAGAGGTCCTGAGTTCAATTCCCAGCAACCACATGGTGGCTCACAACCATCTGTAATGGGATCTGATG
>NC_034606.1:66679390-66689855 GCF_900095145.1 Mus pahari | reverse complement strand
CACTGCCTTGGTTACTTTTTATTTCTTAGACAGGGTCTTCTCTAGCCCAGTCTGGCTCGGATGTTATTGTGTGGCCAAGGGTGACTTCAAACTGAATCTTCCTTCTCTACTTCTCAAGTGCTAGGATTACAGTTGTATGCCATCACGCCAGTTTTATGTGGCGCTGCAGATCAGGTGGATTGGCACTCTACCAGCTGAGCTACATCCCCAGCCTGTCCTTTATGATCCCTCACCTCCATATGCCGAGTCCATTGCACCAAGTCTGGGGTTCTGTGCGTCCTCGAGTCCCCTAGGAGGAAGAATCAAAGGGGACTCACTAGGGAGGAGTTAGGCGTTCACAGACTCTGTTCCCAGTCAATATTTAGAATCGTGGGTAGAGCCACTAACCGGGGAAGTGACATGTGCAGTGAGTGCAACCCTTGGCGAGAAAGAGCCTGATGCAATTCAGTTGCTGGAAACAGGGGACCCAAAACAAGGAAGTACTCCATTCACCCCTAATAAAGGAAAAGCTACGCTCTGAACACCCCTTTTCTCCATTGCCAGTCCGGAAGAGGGCAGAAACTGCCTTCTCTGGCTTCCCAGAACAGCAAGAGGAAAGGAAGTGGCCTAAGCAGCCAGCTCTCCTGGGCCACACACACCCATCTCAGGCCTGCCTGAGCGTCTGGAGCTTGGGGGATGGGAGGGCAGCTCACCTTCACCTCCACGGTCTCCCTTCTCCTGCTCTTCTCCCAGCCCGTCTCTCCTCCGAAGCTGGGACACCTTTGGCTGCATGGTGCCAGTGCGGAGCGGACAGCACACAGCTGTGGTCGGCCTTCTTCCTTCCTTTCTTTCTCTACCTACGGAACTCGGAACTCGGTCCCACTCAGATCTGACAACTCTAGGGACTAAAGTCCTTTCCGGAGCCCGCTGAGGGTTAGACAGGTTATCTGCAGGCCGCGTTTCTCATACCCTGGCTCTGCCTGTGGCGTTCACAGCTCGCTAACCCCAACCACTAGGATCGGCTTCACGCTATTGCTATTTCGCTTTCGGGAGTGAGTCTGTGCATCGGGTCGTGAGGGGGACTTTGCCTCCCCGAGGCTTATCACATAGCTTGGCTCTTCCTGGCTCTCTCTACCAAGACTGAAGGTCAGGGAGGGACCAGAAACATCTTCATGTACCTTGTAGTCATCTTTCTGAGGGCACACGATGAGGCCTGTAGAGATGTGTGTGCAACAATATTTTGTCAGGGGCTCTATTTGTGTCATGTGTGATGTCGAGGCCCCTCAATGTCAGCTCTCCCCTACATCTTGGGTTACCACAAAAGCAGAAAGGCCAGACATGCACTTATTCAACAGTAAATAGCGCCAGGGGTTGCCTTGCCTACCTGTGTCACTTCCTACCTATGTAACTTCAGGAAAGTGGACCACACTTTTTAAGCTTCTTCTGAAAAAAAAAAAAAAATTATGGGACAAAATGTCCCTACCTCACCGGGCGATTGCCAGCACAAATAAGGTCGTCTGGATACCATAGAGAGCCTGAGCACATTCGTTCCTTTCTGGTAGACAGTAGGGCTCTGGGAGTTCTACTTTGGCAAATTCCTGCTGGGGATTAACTATTAATCCTCCTCCTCCATCAGTCCAAAGGTCAGTGATAGAAGCAAGGTTGTAATCACTGTGATCTCAGACCGAGGCCAGGATCTCAGTCAGTCCCACCAGGGAGCTCCTGGTGGGTATCTGGGTGAGGTTAAAAGGCTGGCTTGCGGCCTGTGACAGTGGCCATCTACTGTATTCCAAGGGCAACGGGAGAGACTGACTGTGCTCTACAGGGAAGGTAGAAACACTATGAGCAATGGGAGAAAGTGAGCATGAGGCTCCAGAGCTGAACGAGACAGACACAGAGACCAGAGACATAAGCCAGAGACGCCCCCAATACTGTTTTATTAGTACACAAGCCAACAGCAATCTTTCTGACTAGCTGTGTAAAGGCCCAAGGGTGACAGGGACAATGGGGCGGGGCGTGAAGGTGGGTCTTGGGTTCCACCTTGGGTCAGTGGGTCACTTCACATAGAGCTCAAAGGACAGCCCCGTGCTCCTGCTGGCGTCCCGGAGGCTCCCACAGGTCTTCACCCACTGCTCCTGGCAGAGCACTGAGCACTTCCTTGGCCATCTGGAGACACTGGCAAAGGCTGGCCCATCGGATCCACACACCAGCAGGGACCACGGCGATTCCCCTGCGAGGAACGACACTGGGGAGAGAGGTGCAGGTCAGGGTGAGGTCCAGGCTTTGAGCAGGAAAACATCTGAGAGTTCTTAGTTCCTTTACCACTCTGCTAGGCCAGAGCAATAGCTTTCAAAATGCAGTTTCAGTCAACAGCCCAACATCACTTATGTTAGCAACTTGTGTTCACAGGCTAGCCCAGACCTACTGAGTCAGAAAATGCAGAAAGGGCTCCCCAGCCGGTGCTCAGACGCCTTCAGATGATTCCCCAGGGCTCCCGTTTGAGGAGGATTCCCCAGGGCTCCCATTTGAGGAGGCCACCGCAAGGCCTTATCCTAGAAGAGACTTTAAGTCTCCCATCGCAATAGTTGGCCTTTGTTTTTCTTTCAGATCACATTAGAGATTGAGCCCACAGTACTGCTAAGCAGAGCTTTGCTAACGAGCTATAAACTTCTTTTCATTTTACTTTTTGTTTTGAGACAGAGGCTCGTGAAGTTTCCCAGGCTGGACTTGAACTCACTCAAAATTCTAGGCACCTACCTGGTCCAGGCTTCCTCAAGTCCATGGAAAGATCTCCTGTGGAAATCTCCAGCCCTCTGTCTTCCTACCAGCCCTTCACTTGAAGCCTAGGCAAGTCTTGAAGTTACAATCTTCCTAATGCTGCTTTTCATGTCTATGTGGGTCTTAAAATTGGAAGAAATAGTTGTGTGTGTGTGTGTGTGTGTGTCCTTTTTTTTTTTTTGGTTGCTGTTTAGTTGGTTGGTTTTTATTTTTCCAGGCAGGGTTTCTCTGTGTAGCTGTCCTGGAACTCACTACATAGACTAGGCTGGCCTCGAACTCACAGAGATCCACCTGCCTCTCTCCACCACCGGGCTGTTGCTTTTGGAGACATCCTCCAGCAGAGCCAGCATCCTTTATGCAGCATTGCATCAAGTACCCTTCCTCACGGCCGCGCAGAGAGCTTGCACAGAGGAGAGGCAGCGTCTTCTCACCTGCTGCTTTCGGTAGAAGCCTCTGAGGTCACAGTTTGGCACATAGAGCCCACGCGCTCCACCTCGGAAGACCTCAGTCTGGAGCTGCTGCAGTACTGAATCCAAGTGTCTGCGGCAGGGGCCCTGGAGAAGGACAGGGATGGATGAGGATGGTACTCAGGATTCTAGGAGCCAGACTTCCTCAAATCCAGTGGAAGTCTCTAGCCCTCTGTCTTCCCTTCCACCCCTTCACGCACCATCTCACTATCTTGAACAGAATTGGGCCTTATAGGGGCAGCAGAGGTCCGTGGATTCTTCTGCCGGTCTCTGTGGCTCATATCACGTGAGCGGGAGGCACCTCCTTGGGGTTTGCTCTCCTTTGTAGTCTCCTCTGTGGCCACAGGAAGGATGGGAGGGGAAATCAGAGGTCAGTCAGAGCAGAGACCAGCAGCCCAGGAACCTAGGTCTACTTCTACTAGTAAAAGTGAGAGGGAGTGAAGGATTCAGTCTCTCCTGGCTTTACCCTAACTGCAATTTCTTCCTCTAACAAACTATACTGCTGGGTATGGTGGTGTGTGCCTATAATCCCAGCATTTGGGAAGCCTAGGTAGGAGAATTGCCACAGGTTCATGGCCAGTCTAGTCTATTCAACAGGAGCTGAAAAGATGGCTCAGCAGTTAAGAGCACTGGCTACTCTTTGAGGGGAACAGAGTTCGATTCCTCAGCTCCCTCACGGTGTCTCATAGCAGCTGTTTGTAACTCTAGTTACTGGAAATACAATCCCATTTCTGGTAATCATGTGGTACACAGACATACACGTACAGACAGACATACTTGCCGGTAAAACACCCACACATGTGAAATAAAAATAAACTCCTAGCTGGGCGATAGTGGCATATGCCTTTGTCCCAGCACTCAGGAGGCAGACTTGTGAGTTTAATGCCAGTCTGGTCTACAAAGCCCAGGATAGCCAGGACTACACAGAGAACACGTCTCGGTCTCACCCCCCCCCCCACAACCCTCCCCAAAATCCCATGAGTACAAAGTAGTGTTGGCTATTTTCAACCTTCAGGCTTCCTTTGAAAAGACCTGCCTATTCCACTAGAGGCCAGAAGAGGGCACACCAACCCAGGAAAATGGTCAAAAGATCAGTGGATTTGTACAGTGTGTGTGAGGTGGTGGTGGTGGGGGGTAGGGGGTATCAGTAAGGATCCAGTGGAATGTTTGTCCCTGTTGTGAGCCCTCAGTAAGTCAGTCCACCCTTCCCAGCCCTGAGATGTTAACTTTGAGGGCCTTACATGGGAACCTCTTCCCTTTTGTTTCAGCTCACCCCTAGTGGTCTAGGAACACTTGGGTTCAACCCTTAACCAGGACGAATTGAAGGCTGCAGAAGGGGCAGGAAATAAAAGGTTTCCAACCTGCAGGGTGCACCTGGCTCTGAGGAACTTCTGGGGTCCTGGGAAAATGCAAGTAAGCCATAGCTAGGGAAAGGCTGGGCTGACGCAACATGACAAAAGATAAGCTCACATATGTTCCTACTCCATTCCCTCTGCAGTGTCAATGCTGTTGTCTGTCTGGGTACCACATCATCCTCAGACCTTGTCCCTTAGTCCCCCCCCCCTTCATTTAATGCCAAAGTGGGATGATGCTTCAAACTGCCTTCTCCAACCAAAACACACCTTCTCAGATGAGCCCTAGAACCCTGGGCTCTGACACTAGAAACTGGAGCTTCAACCCCTCACTCCAGTGTGCTCCTGTATGTGTGTGTGCTTATGTGTGCCCCTGTGTGTGTATGTATGTGCGTGTGTGTGTACAAATGCACATGTGGGGGGAACTCATATACACATGTGCATGCATGTATGTATGTGTGTGTTCATGCATGCATGCATGTATTCTTGTGTGTATATTCATGTGTGCATGTGTGTGCCTCTGTGTGTAGGCTGGTGTGTGTGTGTAGGCTGGCCTGAGATTATGTAGCCAAGGCTGATGCTGACTGACCTTCCCGCCTCCACCCCTAAGCGCTGGAATGACAGGCCTGCACTGCCAAGTGATCCAAATTCATTTTTCCTCCCTTTCTATGGAAAAACCAGGGACTTGCTATCTTCCATCTCCCATTGCTCTTCACCCCCATCTTTGGGGTGCTGACTCACTCTAGTTCCACCCACCCAATGACTCAGTTTTCTGTGTTCATCCCTGGGATAGGGTGGGGCTGGAGGGCATCCAATTCCTACCAGGTTTAAATCCTAAGTCTGATTTGGCAGATTCCTTCTCTTCCCACTCCTTTGGCCCTCCCCAAGCCCTCCAGGGCCTGCTCACCGCCCGTGGTGTCCACTGCCCCCGTGCCCACCGCCCGCGGTGCCTGCTGCCCCTGGTGCCTGCTGCCCGCTGTGTTCACCGACCCCGGTGCCCACTGCCCCTGATGCCCACTGCCTGTGGTGTCCCTTCACAGTGGCACTGAAGAAGGAGCAGGACACATTTCTTAGTGTGTGGAACTAGAGTCTGGGGTTCCCTTTCCTCTTCCTCCATAAGGAATCTAGGTCCTCTCTCCAGTGTGAGCCTGGAAAGCCATGCCGTTGACCCTGCGGGGTACAGAGGAAAGCTGAAACTCAAACCCTCCATCCTCCACCTACATAGGCCTCTTTCCCTCAGGAGAAAATAGATAAGGGGAAGGGAGAGCAGCGGAGGAGAATTCAGACATCTCTCTTGCTTATTCTAAGGAGCCCCAAGCAGCCTCATAGCTGTCTCCTGATGTTTCCACCTCACATTCCACTCAAGGCCCAGGAGGAACCAATGGGCCAGTCCCAGAGGCTTGAAAAGGCTGCCCACCTGCATCTGTCCAGATTCCTTTCAAGAGAGACTATCTCAGGTGGGCAGGTGGGAAGAGGGAAGAGACATGAACTCACCCGACGGCCCTCTGGCGCGTTGACAGCGGCCCTGGCCCATCAGCAGCGCTCTCAAAGGTGCCTCTTCGTTCTCTCGGGGTTGGCACTGCAGTCCCGGGGCGCACTTAGGGCTGTAGACCCCGCACGGTTGTCCCTCTCTCCTGAGACAGCCTCCGGCTTCTGTACAGCCGTCTGCCGGCGACCCCGCGTCTTCCTCCTCCACGCAGCCCCCGCGACAGCCAGTCTGCACCCCCGGCCCGCAGCCGGGGCACCCCGCTAAGGCGGACCCTGAGCCCGCAGCGAACAACAGCATTAGCAGCATGAGCAGCGGCTGCGTGGGCAGCCCGTCCCAGGTCATGGTCAGAGTTTTTGTCCTGTACACTCCTTCCAGAGAGTCCAGTGCAGCTGCTGCTGCAGGCTCCTCTTTAAGAAGCAGAGGTTTGGGCCCGGGCCCCTTAAAAGCCAGGTGAAGGGGGCGGGGAAGAAGGCAGTCCCTTAAGTGGGTGGACTGGAGGGCCACCCACCTGGGTCCACCGGGCTTTTCCCTCCCTTCTTCTTCTCCGCCGCTGTTTACTTCCCAAATTGTTCTGATTTTTTTTTTTTTTTTCTTCTTGCTTTTGTTCCTGGGAATCTCGCCCGGAATTTGGGAGCTGTACATCTGGCTAAAGGGATTGTGGAGTAGGGAGGAGTAAAGGGGAGGACGGAGAAGGTGAACCGTGAAATCCAGTTAGCATGAGCGTATGTACAGGGAGATGAGGGACCTGTAGGTAGCATGAGAAGATTGGGGTGGGGGACGGTGATAAAGGTGACCCGAGAAGGGATAGTATGGGGGTGGAGGTTGGGGTGGGGGGACGGCGCATCGTGAAAAAGATGTGTATAAATGCTAGGAACGATGCCAGGCATATAGGCAGAAGCTCCCACGGAGGGTAAGAAACAGACCCAGAGAGAGGAGACTGAGTTGCTAAAGCAAACTGGGAAGGTAAAATAAAGACTCCTGGCCCGTGTCTGTGAAAAACAAAACCATAAAAACGTAAGACCTAGCCTTAGAGGCAATAATAGAAAAAGCCGGGGCTGCTGGGGGTAGAATGAAGACTGCTTTATGAAAAAATACACCTTGAGTAAATGTAGAAACCCTCAGAGACCCCGGAGCTGAGCTGGGGGTGGGCGGTAAAAGTAGGGGGCTGCATTCTAGATGCATTTAGGGACAGTG
The DNA here is from genome assembly GCF_900095145.1 of Mus pahari. NCBI lineage: Eukaryota > Metazoa > Chordata > Mammalia > Rodentia > Muridae > Mus > Mus pahari. Next base: position 66,682,596 of record NC_034606.1, on the reverse strand, counting down.
GTCTGGCCACAGACTAGGCCCCACTCATCTCTGCGCTTCAGATTAGCTTGTCTCTCCGTTGCTCTTTTCCTAAAGCCTGTCTCCTTTCTATAGTAGTTTTTTGGGTCTTCTGGAGTTCTCAGACTGATCTGTGCCCGTGGGATTTGGGAAGGAACTGGTCGGAGAATTTCAGTACCAGATCGCGCATTTGCCTCCGCTAGTTGGCTGCTCCTGTTCTGCCCATCCAAAGGCTGTGCCGGCTCAGCGCTAGGCAGAGTCCCACTCAAGGCAGGGGTGGGCGGGTCCTCAGCACTCCTGTGGCTCTCAAGAAACAAGTGGGGATTGCTACGTTGGACCACCCCGCCCGCTCAATTCTGAGTTACGCAACAACAATCTCATTCTTTCCTAAAACAAGGGCTCCGGACAGTGACTAAGTTTAAATTCTGGGCCCCCAAGCAAGAATGTCAGCACCGGCTTCCTGAGCTTTTAAGCAGATACAAAAATAATAATAATAATAAAAAAATTAAAAAAAAAAAACCGCCAGTGGCTTCTCTGAGATTTTAGGATTTAACAGAGTTTAGAAAGCGATGTTTTCTCCGTTGCCATGAGATACGGATGCTGATTGAACAGGCAGGAAAAGGTGACTGTTATCTTCCACCAAGGCCCTGGAGCCTCCTGTCCATGTTCTGACCCCAGAGTGAGGAGCGTGGTTCCCGTCCAAGCCCTTATCCCTACTATTTATTTACTTTTTTCATTGCACACGTATCTAGCTGGAGTCTTTTTTTATGGACTCAGGTGATAAGTATTCTTGGCGATGAAATGAACCAATTCAAGACAAAGTAAAGTATAAAAGCAGGTGTACTGGGGGCAGCTCCCAGGAGAGTTCACCCACCGCACAGGAGAGGAGGGTGACGTCATCCAGCCATCCAGCGGAAGGAAACAGGCGGGAGGGGGAAGAAAAGGAGAGAAAGCCATGAGCAGGGAGAGAAGCAAGAGATGCAGAGAAACAGAGAGGCCGAGACAGAAGAGACAGAGACACACAGAGAGACAGAACTGAGGGAGAGGAAGCACGGCCCCTGGGTTGGAAAATTCCAAGTAGAGGGCAGGGTATGCCAGCGCCCTGCTCACAGGTAGGGACTGAGGGACGGTGGGAGGAAGAACCTAGAGGCCAGGTCCACTTTGGTAAGGGAAATATGCACCTCAGCTGCTTGTCCCAGGTCTGAATCCCAGCATCCCATTAGCTGCTTCTGAATATGATGGAAAAGACAATGGGAAGATGGAAAGAAGGAGACTCCTTGTTGGGGTCCCAGCGGGTCTTTTGAAGAAGCTGTACTCCACCTTTGAGAGAAATCCCAACTCTTTGCTAATATCTAACGTCCACTATTCTCTCATGTTCCTCCCTAGGTCCCCTCCCTGTGGTTCTTGTCCCCCCAGACTCCCCCAGTGCTCTCTCTGTCCCTCTCTGCAGGCTAGCCCACCCCCTAGCACCCACCACGACCCTCCCACCCCCAGCTCTCAGTCCCTGCAGGCTAAGCAGGGCTGCACTTACCAACCAGCAGACACTTTCTCTTTCCCCATCTTTCCACTCTGAATGCCCAGAGATTCATGCCATCCCAGCCGGGGCGCAAGCCTCCTTGCAGACAGAGGTCCTTGGGTTCTGCTTTTCTTTCTTTTGGGATGCCTTGGTACCCAGAGAAGAGGCACGGAGCTCGTGGTGTGGCAGGCCCTTGGGCTGGGGTGTGGAGTTTTCATGAACACCTTTGCTGAGGGGCTGGTGCCAAAGCTTTGGTAGATTAGCCTTGGGCTATGATGTAGGTTTGTTCATAAACTTGGTATGACCTTGTGTCACAGGCCACACTCATTGCTGAGGCTTGAACCTCACGTGTCCCCATGGCATCCTCAGGCCTCAGGCATGAGCTTCTTTTGGTAACTCAGGGTAGAGGGAGAGGGCTGCCTGCGTTATTTTCAGCTTTAAGGTTCACAAGAGGGCTGATGAGATGGCTTGGCGGTTAAGAGCACTGACTGCTCTTCCAGAGATCCAGAGTTCAAATCCCAGCAACCACATGGTGGTTCACAACCATCTGTAGTGAGATCTGGCGTGTCTGGTGTGTCTCTGGTGTGTCTGAAGACAGCTGCAGTGTACTTACATATAATAAATAAATTAAAAAAAAAAAATAAAGGTTCACAGGAAGGCTGCATACCTGGTCCAGGACAGCTCAGAAATGAGGTCCTGTGAGAGGATGCAGGTCTGCAGTAGGCCTGTGGGGATAACCCTAGCGGATGGATGTCCAGCCTATTTTCGGCCCACTGGTCTTTCACATCCTTTGTACCTATTGGGCTGAAGAGATGTCCTAGTTGAGTAATGGTCTCTTTCTCAAAAACCTTTGAAAGGAACTCTGTACATACCTTCTCACCATAGAGCTCAGCTCCGCTTTTGGCATTCCCAAGGATAGAGCCCTGTAATTACACACTGATCCAGCTGTCAGGTCACCTTCCCCAGAACCATTGACAGTTTCTCATCCTAGTGCTTGATCTGAGGTGAGGGCAAGTGAAGGTGAGGCATAGTAGCTTTTTCAGAGGTAATGTCTTTCCAGGTTCCCAGGCTTTCCGAGCTCGATTCTTGGGAGATCTAAACCCTTTCTGGATTCTGCCACCTCTTTTTTTCTTTCTTTCTTTCTTTTTTTTTTCTTTCTTTCTTTTTTTTTTTTTTAGATTTTATTCATTTATTTTCTGTGAGTACACTGTAGCTGTCTTCAGATACACCAGAAGAGGGCATCAGCTCCCATTACAGATGGTTGTGAGCCACCATATGGTTGATGGGAATTGAACTCAGGACCTCTGGAAGAGCAGTCAGTGCTCTTAATCATTGAGCCATCTCTCCAGCCCCGTGAATTCTGCCACCTTTTGCTGTTTTATATATTGAATGTATCTTTTAAATCTCTTCTTCTTCTTCTTCTTCTTCTTCTTCTTCTTCTTCTTCTTCTTCTTCTTCTTCTTCTTCTTCTTCTACCTCTTCCTCCTCCTCCTCCTCTTCCTCTTCTTTTCCTTCTCTTCTTCTCTTCCTCCTCCTCCTCCTTCTATACTTCCTTTTAAAACAGGGTTTTTGCCATGCAGTGTTGGTGCATGCCTTTAATCCCAGCATTTAGGAGGCAAAGGCAGGTGTATTTCTGAGTTTGAGACCAGCCTGGTGTGCAGAGTGAGTTCCAGGACAGCCAGGGCTACACAGA
>NC_034606.1:66674687-66678002 GCF_900095145.1 Mus pahari | reverse complement strand
GAGAGAGAGAGAGTGTGAGGGGTTAGGGTTAGCACCCACGCATGCTGTGGGCAGGGAGAACTATAGATGAGCATGGCTGCATCACCTGTCTGGGGGTCAGGGCATTCAGGAGGCTGTAAGCAAGAACATGAGCCCATATCAAAAGGGGTCAAGGATCTGCCTCCTCTTTCTCCTTCTCCCCAACATGTTCATTGTCCTTAGGAGTCACAGTTTGTGATGAATGACCCAGAAGTCATCTTCAAACTCCTTTTGGAAGCCTACGTATTTTTTTCATTCTATTTAAAAACATTTTTTTGATTTGTTTTATTTTATGTGTAAGCGTTCTGCCTGCATGCTCATCTGTGTACTGTGTGCCTACAGAGGTCAGAAGAAGACATCTCAGATCCCCTTGGAACTGGAGTTATGGGTCGTTGCCAATCACCAGGTGGGTGCTGGGAATAGAACCCAGGTGCTCTGCAAGGGCAACAGGTGTTCCTAACCACTGAGTCGGCTCTCTAGCCCCCTCAGTTACTTTTGACAATTTTATTCATACATTGATCACACCAGCCCCTAACTTCCCCGTTACTCCTCCTAGACACCTCAAAAAAAATCCCCTCTCCCTCCTTCCTGGCCTCTCCTCTTTTCCTTCTTTTCTTTGGTAATCCCTTGAGTTCAATGAGCGCTGTCTCCTGGCACTGACTGGCCTTCCTGGCTTCCTCTTAGGAGGCTTCCCCTCGTTCTGGTGGCAATGGCTACTGTGAGTTCATGAGTGTAACAGCCACGTCACATTCAGAGGACAGCCTTTCCCAGTACTCCTCCCTACCCTCCAGCGCTTAACCCTCTCTTCTCATGAATTAAAAGTGTTCTACGGAGCAAGGATGGAGTTATTAACCCACGTGGACTACAACCATTCCCGAGGGCTGAGAACTTGATTTTAATGTCCTCTGGGGAAAACTTTACTCCATTCAGTAACCCATCTCCACAGCCTTTAAAGAGTCTGCGCTCCCATCCACCCTCCTCAACCTGCGGCTTTGGGATTGACCTGACTGGGGAGATGGAGAAGGAAGAAACAGCGGGCACCCACAAAAAAGCTGGGATCAGGTGAGTGACGCACTCTTTTGAAGGTGGACCAGCAACTGGGAATTTAGGGCGATTACCACCTACAGCTGGATCACTTCAGCTGGTTTATCACACACAGCTGAAGCAGGAGATTGCCTAACTATGGCAGTAGGGATCTCTGTAGAGGTAGTGAAAAATTTAAACAGGAGGATGGTGCACACCCTTAATTTCAGCTCTTGGGAGGGGAAGGCAGACAGATCTCTGTGTGTTTAAAGTCATCCTGGACTGCATAGTGAATTCCAGGCAGCCAGAGCTACTCGGTGAGGACTAGTCTCAGGGTTTTTGTTTTGTTTTGTTTTGTTTTTCCTGTGTTGGGAATTGAACCCAGAGCCTTGAGTTTGAGCTTGCTAAGTAAGGGCATTCTAGTAAGCTACAGCCCTAACTGCTATAATTAGCTTTTTTCTTTTTTCTTTTTGTCAGTATGGGGAATGAACCTAAGACCTTGCCCATGCCTGGTAAGTACTCTACCAGCTGAGCTGCAGCCCTGGTCTTCTTCCTGCCCAGCACTGTAGAGAAGTATCCAGTTAGAGTCACATGGGACTCACCTGAGGTCTAAAGGAGACCAGGCACACGGTTGCACAGTTGACTTTAATGAATGAGGTGCTGGGTCTGGTGAGATGGTTCAGAGTTACCAAACCTGCGTTTAGCCCCTGGGACCCACCTGGTGGAAGGAAAGAACCAACTCCTGAAGTTGCTCTCTCATCTTTATACACTTAGGCCATGTCAAGCATGTATTCTACCTCCAGTAAACAAAAAGTAAATACTTATCAAAAAAGGTGCATGTCACCACACCTGACATTGCACAGTAAATAAACAAGGCACTGCATAAGAGCGAATCGTGATTAGGCTGTGTCCGCTCTAAGTTATTCTATATTGTGTAAAATGGTGGCTTTCAGGCTGTCTTGCCTCGTGTGACTCCTACAAGCAGGATCTGGCTCTACTTGGAGTGGGGCTCTGCACATACATACCACTAGCACCACGCATGAATCCTAGACTGATAACTAAGAGTGAAAAAGTGGCCTGGAGAGATGGCTCAGCGGGTAAGAGCATTGACTGTTCTTCCTAGAGGACCCAGGTTCAGTTCCCATGAATCCACATGGCAGCTCACTGTCTGTAACTCACACAGATGGTGCATAGGTTATATATATTATATCAATATATGATATATCTATATATTATATATAACATTATATATATATATATATATATATATATATATATATATATATATATATACACATATTCAGGCAAAGCACTAAAATAAAGTTAGTTTAAAAAGTGAAAGGTAGGGCTGGAGAGATGGCTCCGCAGTTAAGAGCACTGACTACTCTTCTAGAGGTCCTGAGCTCAATCCCCAGCAACCACAAGGTGGCTCACAATCATCTGTAATGAGATCTGGTGCCCTTTTCTGTATACATAATAAATAAATAAATCTTTAAAAAAAAAGTGACAAAAAAAAGTGAAAGGTGCCACCCTATAAATGGATTCAAATACAACCAATTGAGAACATACAGTCAGGGGGTGTGTTAAAATCACTTGTGTCATCAAGTTCAAGAAAAATGCGGGGAAGCATTGGCGCACACCTTTAATCCCAGCACTTGGGAGGCAGAGGCAGGTGGATTTCTGAGTTCAAGGCCAGCCTGGTCTACAGAGTGAGTTCTAGGACATTGAGGGCTACACAGAGAAACCCTGTCTCGAAAACAATAACAAAAGAATGTATTAAACATAATCAGACCAAGAAAGGGTGCAACACCCTCAGTTGGACCCCACGGGGAAGGTGTCTAACACTCTGACAGAGGTCCCCTCAACCACACTGTGTGTGCCTCAAAGGACAACAGAGAAATGCTGACTGTCTCTGTGGCTTCAGCCCAACTGGGGTCCACGGTTGATGGAACCTACTCCGATTACGGTTGCCCACATATTTATCCATACCCAGTCTCAAATTTTGCCTCTGAAGGTGGACTCAGCCTGGAGGCCTTGCTCAGCCCTGTGACTGGCAGCAGCTATGGCAGCATCCCAGGCCACAACGTTCAGCAGCTCTCCAGCTAGGTTTGTTCTCTGGTTTTGGGTCCTGCCTTTTACAGGCACGCCAGAGTCACCAGACCAGCCGGAACACAGCGTCCTCGAACCGCCCACTGTCACCGCCCACCATCACCTGGACCTGCCCGCCACTGTCAGGACTGCCCATCATCGCGAGAACACCATGGCAACTTCTAA
>NC_034606.1:66664247-66671261 GCF_900095145.1 Mus pahari | reverse complement strand
AGTGGGTAAGAGCACCCGACTGCTCTTCCAAAGGTCCGGAGTTCAAATCCCAGCAACCACATGGTGGCTCACAACCATCCATAACAAGATCTGACGCCCTTTTCTGGAGTGTCTGAAGACAGCTACAGTGTACTTACATATAATAAATAAATAAATCTTTAAAAAAAAAGAAAAACAAAACAAAAAAGTATATGTGCTTGGTAAGGACCCATTATCAATGTAAATCAGGTCTAATTGGCAAATTGCCGCCAAAGAAGCTGACATCACTTGCTGATGTATTGATAATAAATTTAGATGTGGAAAGACACAAATATGTTCGTTTATGTTTCTGACACAGAATGAGTCTTTCTGGAAAGAATATTCGGTCTTAAGGGCAAAACATGGAAGATGTCCAAGGATCCCACTTCCTTCCAAGGGCAATCACACCCTTTATAGGAGGTGCATGACACAGATGAGCTAACTTTCCTACCAAGCCCAAGCCCAAAGAGCACGGGGTTTCATCCCACGGTGCCTTTTGTATATGTTCTCTCCTGTTCTGGAACGTCTGTCCTGGAATGAACGAACGTGGTGCAGAGGGATGCTCCGGAGAGAAGCATATGGTGCCAGCTGAGTGCTGCCGCTGTGGCTTCTCATGCGTAAAAAAGGCGATACATTAAGAATTTTTTTTTCCCCCAAAGGCCATTAAGTGGCTCAAAAGGACATTCAGAGAGGCTTTTAGCATCACTTCTGGCTCTGGAAACACTACGCTCGCACGGGCACAGGGACATACTCCGCCCCAAGGGAGCTGCCCCTTGACTGCCTCCCTTAGCTCCGAGTGCCTGAGGTGGCCACGTCGCCTCCCCCACCCTCCCGACACCAAGGTTCCTCAGACGCTGCCGAGTGTTAGGTACCCGGCTCACCGGGCCGCGCCCCACACCGCCTGAACCCTGCGATTGGCTGCTGAAGGCGCCCGTCTTCACAGAGCGCTGAGGATTGGTCAGATCCAGCGGTGAGGGGCGGGCCTCACGGAGCAGAGGAAGGGCGGGGACCCGGATGTGTGTGGTGGCGGCGGCCGAAGAGCTACAACGCGGAGCTGAGAGGCCTATGGATGAGGAGGACGCGGCGGCCCCGGTAGGCGGGGATCGGGGGCGGGGTCCCGGAGGCCTCGGTCTCTGCAGATCTCGAGGCGGGGGTCCTGGGCGACCGCTGCGGCCTCAGGGCGGGGCCAGGGGCTCCGGTCACGGGCGTTCCTCTCGCCGCGCACCCTCCCCATTGCAGCCAGGGCCTGTGACGACGGGGCGTAGCCGCATTGACAGGTTAAGGCCGGGTGGTCCCGGGTGTCACCTGAGAGACCCCGCGGTGCTGAGGCGGCGCCCGGACCCAGTGCGGCGGCAGCTGCTTGGTGCTGAGGCTGTCAGGTTCTCAAAGATCCGATGCCTTCAGATCTGGGGCTCCGACATCTACCTGGGTTCGAGTCCTGGCCCAGGGCCCTGGGGGAATCCCAGTGCTGCACCGCAGGTGTCTACTCTTGTGGAACCTGTGCTGGTCTGTAGCTCCTGCAGAAGAGTCCCAGTGTGCACATTGGGGTCGAACTCAGCTTAGCCCAGGCTTGCTAAGCACCTACTGTGTGTAGGGCACAGTGCCAGGTGTTTGGGAGGCAGGGAGAAAATATTTCTTCATCGTTTTCCCATCGTTTTGGATCTCTGGACGATTTTATTCATTCATTCATTTGCTGGCCTTGCTTGTTATCTAAATACCGAGAGAGGGTCCCGTGTTTTCCTCCTGTACTGCTGCTGCTTTAGGGGCTGCGGCCCTCAGAACTCTGTTACAACTTGGGGTTAAGATCTGCTAAGTTGTTTTTTCTTTTGTTTGAGACAGGGCTTCACTGTGTAGCCCCATCTACCCTGGCACACACAATGTAGAGCAGGCTGTTGTAGAATTCAGAAATCCGTTTACCTCGGCGGACTACAATGGGCTGGGGTTCTGGCAGAAGAGAAGGCTGGGTGCTTTGAAGAGCATGGGCTTCAGGCAGGGTGGGGGTACACACTTTAATCCTAGCACCCAGGAGGCAGAGGCAGGCCAGTTTCTGAGTTCAAGGCTAGTAAGTTGCAGGACAGCCAGGGGCACACAGAGAAACCCTGTCTCAGAAAAACAAACAAACAAACAAACAAAATCATACCTTTTCTTGCTTAAAACTCCCTAGAAGTTTCTCATTACCCTTGAAATAAAATTTAAAAGTCCTGACTGTGGATAGTCTCTTGCTTTATCCTGTTCGTTTTGTTTTTTTTTTTAGACAGGGTTTCTCTGTCTAAACCTTGCTGTCTTCCGAAATTTGCTTTGAGACCAGACTGGCCGCCTCTTAGTCATAGAATACCACCTGCCACTGCCTCTGGAGTGTTGGCATTAAAGGCATGTGCTTCCACACCTGGCTACCTTATTCTACTCTTTTTGTTTGTTTGTTTTTGTTTTTTGGAGACAGGGTTTCTCTCTATAGCCTTGGCTGTCCTGGAACTCACTTTGTAACCAGGCTGGCCTTAAACTCAGAAATCTGCTGGCCTCTGCCTCCCCAAGTGCTGGGCTTAAAGGCATGTGCCATCACTGCCCGGCTTCTTCTTCTTTTTTTAAGATTTATTTATTTTATGTATGTGAGTACACTGTAGCTGTCTTCAGACACACCAGAAGAGGGCATCAGATCTCATTACAGATGGTTGTGAGCCACCATGTGGTTTCTGGGATTTGAACTCAGGACCTCTGGAAGAGCAGTCAGTGCTCTTAATCCCTGAGCCATCTCTTCAACATCCCCTCTCCCCCCTTACCCTATTCTCATTCACTTTCCTTACATACAGCGACCCTGGCCTGCTGTCTTTCTCTGCCATGACACCCTTCTTCTACCCATGGGCCTGAGCAGCTGTTTCCTCTGTCTGGAATGAGTTTCGTTACACTGTTACATTGCCTGCCTCTCTTTCAGTTCTCAGGCAGTACCTCAGAGACTGTCCCTGTCCACTATTTTGTTACATCTCTGTGGATTTTTTTTTTCTTTCACTAGTTAAAATGACCATTTGTGGGCTGGAGAGATGGCTCAGTGGTTAAGAGCATTGACTGCTCTTCCAGAGGTCCTGAGTTCAAATCCCAGCAACCACATGGTGGCTCACAGCCATCTGTAATGAGATCTGACGCCCTCTCCTGGTGCGTCTGAAGAGACGTGTCACTCTGAAGAGAGTGACAGTGTACTTACATATAATAATAAGTAAATTTTTTTTTTAAAAAAATGACCATTTGTGTTTATTATCTGCCATGCTCCCCCATGCCTACTTGAGTGGAAACTGTGAGAAGAAGCATCCAGATTCATTTACCTTGCTTGTAACTTTGTTCCTAGCTCTGATAACAGAGCACAGGCTAAAAAGCCCAATAAACATCTATTGCCTGAGTGGCTGAGGCCGGAGCTCTTGATGTATTTGGACATCCGGCCTCAAGTCTGGCGCACTTTGTACATTCAAGGTTGAGCAGGCTGAGGTCCTCTGCTCTGATCTCCGCTTCCTTCTCAGCCATCTGTCTGTCTTGTCATAGGTTTGTTCTCATGAACAAGATGGATGACCTCAACTTGCACTACCGGTTTCTGAACTGGCGAAGGAGGATTCGGGAGATCCGAGAGGTCCGGGCCTTCCGCTATCAGGAGAGGTTCAAGCATATCCTTGTAGATGGTGACACTTTGAGGTGAGCGTAGGAAACTGGTTCCACCCTGTCCCTATCAGTCCTTTTCTGGGTCTCAGACAGGGAAAGGGGTGTGTATACCCCGGTGCCTACACTCATCCCCCCCCCCCCCCCCGTCACCGGGTCACTCAGACTGTTGTTGACGTTTTGATTTGTTTATTTAGTGTGTGCATGGGGAGATGGCTGTCAAAGGAGGTTGATTCTCTTTAGGTCACATGGGATCCAGAAAGGCCCTGTTCTGACTTGGAAGTTCCCATGGCAGATATTGGAGGCTGCTAGACTCTGTCACTACAGTGAATCTGTGTGACCTGCATCCCCTCAAGTCTGCATTTCGAAGACAGGGCACACCAGGGAGGGGCCTCCTGTATAGCAACAGGCCCTGTCTAGGGAGTCCCAGTTCTGTAGTAGCATAGGTACTACATAGTCACAAGTACTACCCTAAGGGAGTGGGGTAACCATCTACTCCGTGTCATTCTACACCTTTGGTTTGTATTTTTATCTTTTCTGTCTTGAACCTCCCCTGACTCCTTTCTGCCTACATCAGGTAGTTTTCATCTAAAGGGAGAAGGAACTAGCATTATTTAGCCTGAGGGGAGGAAAGCTGAAATACAGGAGACTGAATGACTCTTTCAGTCTGGAGGATTTTGACCAGCTGTCTTCTAGCTCCACTGAGGACAGGGCTGAAGGCAAGGACCAAAGTGCAGCAGGAGGAATTGAGGTTAGACAACACTGTGGGGCCCCTAAAAAGCAATTAGGGAAGTTTGTATATTTTTTTTCTCCTGAAAATGAAGAAACTAGGTTGTACTGATCTAATGTGGGTTGGACTCTGGCTGGAAGCAGTGGGAAGGGTACATAAGGTACCATTAGTACTCTGTGTGTGTGTGTGTCTGTCTGTCTGTCTGTCCGCGCATGCAGATTTTTTTCCCTCTTTCTTTTCAAGACATAGTTTCTCTGTAACCCTGGTTGTCCTGGAACTCACTCTGTAGACCAGGATGGCCCCCAACTCAGAGATCCTCCTGTCTCTGCCTCCCAGGTGCTGCTGTGCTTGGCTATGCACAGATTTCCTGAAGTGTGCCTTGATGAGCTAGCTCTCACAAAGTTGGGTTTGGAGTATTAGGACGTCCTCCCAACACCCGGGCTTACCTGCTAACAGAACCTTTCTACATTCCTTTAGTTACCATGGAAATTCTGGTGAAGTTGGCTGCTATGTGGCGTCTCGGCCGCTGACCAAGGACAGCAATTATTTTGAGGTGATCAAGCAGTAGGTGGGCAGAGTTGGGGGGCTGGGATGTGGTGATGGGGTTGGTGAGGAGTGAGTTCATAAAGCTCCTCTCCTAAGACCTGGCCTTGGGAGGAGGTGCAGGCCAGCGAGACTCTCCATCTGAGAGACAGGTGCCCTGGGTCTCCTCAATCCTGCCCTTCTGCTCCGCTGTCCCCTTGCCCAGGTAGACTTTGACCCTTGTCTCTGGCTTTCAGCCTTCCTAACGCTGCGACCCTGAACACAGTTCCTCAGGTTGTGGTGACCCCAGTCATAAAATTATGATTGTTGCCACTTTATAACTATAATTTTGCTACTGCTATGATTTTAATGTAAACACACATGTTTCCCAATGGTCTTAAGGAACCACTGTGAAAGGATTGTTTGGCCCTCAAAGGGGTCATGCTCCACAGGTTAAGGACTGCTGCCCTAACAGAAGCCCAGAATTGATTCTGTGCTTAACATTATTGTCATTATTAATTATTATTTATTTATTATTAATGCCTGTGTGTGGATATGTGCATGTGATTATAGAGCCTGTGGGAACTGGAAGTTAGTGTCAGAGCTCCAAGGAGCTGAAGTTACAGGTGGTTGTGAACTACCTGATGTGGGTCATGGAACCAAACTTAGATCAGCACATACTCTTTTTTTCTTTTTCAAGACAGGGTTTCTCTGTGTAGCCCTGGCTGTGCTGGAACTCACTCTGTAGACCAGGCTGGCCTTGAACTCGAAATCTGTCTGCCTCTGTCTCGCAAGTGCTTTTTGATCAGGCTGGCCTTGATTTTATAGAGATCCATCTGCCTCTGCCTCCCGAGTGCTGGCATTAAAGGCATGTGCCATTATGCCCAGCTAAAGCTCAAGGATGATTGTCTTAGTAACCACAATAAAAAATCCCTGCCTCCCCTGTTCTCCCCATCAGATCCCACCCTCTCGTCCCCACTTTGGTCACCCCCTTTTCCCTTTCTTCTCCACAAGTTCACTCAGTTTTCTCTTCCTGTGAACTGTGTCCTGTTCTCGTCCCTTCAGGTATCTATCGTGGACAGTGGCGTCCGGGGCACCATTGCTGTGGGGCTGGTCCCTCAGTACTACAGCTTGGATCACCAGCCTGGCTGGTTGCCTGACTCCGTAGCCTACCATGCTGATGATGGCAAGTGAGTGGTCCTTCGCTGTGGGGTTGAAGTCTGACTGTGAAGAATAAGTTGCCTCTGAGTGGTCTTCACCTCTACTTCCTGCCTTGGGTTTTTTCATAAGCTACCCTTGCTGGTGTGGACAGCAGAGAGGGTGACATGAATAGCAGGACACAGGTGGATGCTGTCCAGAGTGGAGCTGCTGAGACGGGCAGGGAGGAGTAGGAGCAGGTACCATGTATAGTTCTTCCTGTGTCTTGTGCCACTCTCTCCATAGGCTGTACAATGGCCGAGCCAAGGGGCGCCAATTCGGGTCAAAGTGCAACTCTGGGGACCGGATCGGCTGTGGCATTGAGCCTGTGTCCTTTGATGTACAGACTGCCCAGATCTTCTTCACCAAAAATGGGAAACGGGTGAGTGGGCAACCCCAGAGGGTTCAAGTGGCCGGAATCTGCCTTAGGGAAGAGTCTGATGGGTTTGTTCTTAAATCCTGTCTGGACACTTCCATGCCCTGGGCAGTTGAGACTTGATCCAGATCGTAGACTTAGAGCAGCCAGTGACTATACAGGAGCAGAGACCTATGACTGGAGGGAGCGGGAAAGGGCTTGTGGATGTAGCTCAGCCATAGCCAGCAAGCTCGGCTGCCATACTCGAGGCTCTGTGTTCAGTCCCCAGCAGTACATACACAGGGTGCTGCAGCCGGTGCTCAGGAGAATCAGAAGGTCAAAGTCATTTTTGCTGCCTAATGAATTCAAGGACAGTTTGGGTTACATGAGGCACAATTTTTTTTTTTTTCCAGACAGGGTTTCTCTGTGTAGCCCTGGCTGTCCTGGAACTCACTCTGTAGACCAGGCTGGCTCAAACTCAAAGATCTCCTGCCTCTACCTCTCAAGTGCTGGGATTAAAGGAGTGTGCCACCACTGCCTGGCATGGGACACT
>NC_034606.1:66629948-66664175 GCF_900095145.1 Mus pahari | reverse complement strand
GAGACAGGGTTTCTCTGTGTAGCTCCGGCTGTCCTGGAACTCACTTTGTAGACCAGGCTGGCCTCGAACTCAGAAATCCGCCTGCCTCTGCCTCCGGGACACTATTTTTAACAAGAGTTTTCTTTCAGGATGTGGCCCCTGAGAGCCTTCCTACTCACGATATACCTGTGCTTGCGTAGGCAACACTAAGTCAACTCAGTGGGTTTAAACAAGGAGCACGTGAAGTTAGGAGGGATACATGGTGATGCTGGAGGGGAGGAACTGGAGCTGAGGGAATGGGGGTGGATTTGATCAAAGCACATTATGCATGCATGAAATTCTTAAGCAATAAAAATATAAAAAGAGATGGCCCAGCAGTTAGACTGCTCTTCCAGAGGACCCAGGTTTGGTTCTTAGCCCCCACGTTGCCTAGCAAGCAGCTCACAAGTGTCTTTAACTCCAATTCCAAGGGGCTCTGACCCCCTCACACAGACAGACATGCCAGCAAAACACCAATGCACATGAAATAAAAATAAATCATTTTAAAATGGGAAAAGAGAAAAGTTATGGTGTGGCTGTATTACGTGGGGGGTCCAGGGCTTTGATTTGAATATTTTGGTTGTTTTCTTTCTTTTACTTCTTGAGCCCTTTACTCTTCAGAGATGATTGTAGCAGAGAGAGAGAGAGAGAGAGAGAGAGAGAGAGAGAGAGACTTAAAACTCTCTGCCTCACCTTCTCTCCTCCCTCTCTGCTGTGGAAGATTGCTTCTCACACCAGGCCGGAGGGCAGCTCCCTTTGCAGCCTGAGTGGTGTGCCTTGGTGCTATGGTGCTCACACCCGCGTTTTCAGGGCACTTGGCAGCAAGGCTGGAGGTCGAGGTTTGCCTTCAGGCTCCATGGAACTTGGAGGGAGTGAATACTTAGCACATCCTAAAACTACTGAGCCTCAGTCTGTGAGTGTGTACGTGATAATTAACTGGTTGCATCATCTTGGGAGTGCCCTTTTGAGAGTGGATGAGTTCTAGAAACGTGAACCCCACGGTAGCTCCCTCTTTCTCTCTCTGCGGCAGGTGGGCTCCACCATCATGCCCATGTCCCCAGATGGGCTCTTCCCAGCAGTTGGTATGCATTCTCTGGGCGAGGAGGTAAGGCTGCACCTCAATGCCGAGCTGGGCCGTGAGGATGACAGCGTCATGATGGTGGACAGTTACGAGGATGAATGGGGCCGGCTGCATGATGTCAGAGTCTGTGGGACGGTGAGTAGTAAGTAGAAGGCCCTGGGTAAATGGGCTGGGAAGAACAGGTGTAGGCATCTAAGAAAATAGGTGTTGCTTACAGTGAGGAGAAAGGGCAGTGTGCGTGTGTGTCTGTCCCTTCCTTCCTTCCTCTTTCTTTCTTTCTTTCTTTCTTTCTTTCTTTCTTTCTTTCTTTCTTTCTTTCTTTCTCTCTCTCTTTTCTTTCTAAGATTTATTTATTTTGTTTCATGAATGTGAGTACTCTGTAGCTGTACAGATGGTTGTGAGAGCCTTCATGTAGTTCCTGGGAATTGAATTTTTAGGACCTCTCCTTAATTCGGTCAACCCCACTCGCTCCGGCCGCCCCGCTTGCTCCAGCCCAAAGATTTATTTATTATTATAATAATTAAGTACACTGTAGCTGTCTTTAGACACCAGAAGAGGGTGTCAGATCTCATTACGGGTGGTTGTGAGCCACCATGTGGTTGCTAGGATTTGAACTCAGGACCTTCGGAAAAGCAGTCAGTGCTCTTACCTGCTCAGCCAACTCGCCAGCCCCCATGTGCCTATTCTTTCTTTGAGACAGGATCTCATTGTGTCTTGAAGTCCAGGCAGCCTGGAACTCAAATCTGCCTCCTGGGTGTTGGGATTAAGGACTTGCCATCAAGACTGGCTTTTTCTTCTGTTTATCTTGATATACCTCAGGAATGTTGCTTAGTCTGGCCTTGAATTTGCATTCTGCCCACCTTGGCCTCTTGGCAGTCCTGTGAAACTGCGCCCATACAGTGGCTTTTGTGTGGCCTCGGGAAGTGGGAGTTAGGGCTTTGACATGGTTCTTGGAGTCCAGAGCTGTGTTCTGAGAACAATTCCTTCTTCCCCCTTTACTTGGGAGCTCAGGTTGGTTGTTGATTCCCAGAATAAGTACGAGCAGCTTTCTCTTCCTTCAGTGTCTGAGGAGTGATGTGGACGCCCACTGCTTATGCTTCCATTCTGCCTTGATTCCAGTCAGCTGGGCTTTCTTGTTATAGAACGGAGGAGCAGAGGTGGGCCAGGGTTATTCTAGGAGGTTGTCGCGGTGTGTGTGTGTGTGTGTGTGTATGTATGTGCATGTGTGTTTGTATGCGTGTGTGTATGTGCGTGTGTGTGTGTGTGTATGTGCGCGTGTGTGTGTGTATGTGCATGTGTGTGTGCGCGTGTGCGCGCGTGTTGCTGGGTATTGAACAAACCCTTTCACATGCTAAAAGAGTCTGCTACTGTAGTTCTTTGTGTGTGTGTGTGACAGGGTCTTACTACGCTGCCCTGCTGGTTCTGAACTCAGTTTGAAACCCAGGCAGGTCTTGAATTTTGACTCCTCATGCCTCTGCCTCCAAGTGGTAGGGATGGCCTGCACCCAGGCCCAGTTTTAGGGATCTTGAATAAACTTACATGTCACTATCTTCTGGCTGTTTTATAGAAGACGACAAGGCAGATGGGTGATGAGTCAGGGAGGATCCTGAAGCCTCCAAGCTTGCTTTCAACCCCTTCTCTTCAGACCTGCCGTAGTGTCTCTCTGGGGTCTGAGCTGTCTTGGGAGGCTTGAGAGAGGAATCCTCCACTCTACCTCTGCACCTCTTGCTGCGTTGGGAGTGGATGGATGCAAGTCAGGAGTCTAACTCTGATCTCTTGTGAGATACTCAGTCCTCACAGAGAACTCTTCACTGCTGCCTCTGTGTTCCCAGCCTGGCCTCTTTCTCCACAGTTTGACCTTCTCACCTCAACGAAGGCAGTTTCAAGGTAACCTGTGATAGGAAAACAGAAGCAGTAGGGTGTGGAAGTGGGTCTGTGAGCAAGGCCTTTCCTTGTAGAGTTCAGGGTAGAATGAGCTCACACAAGGTGGCAGAAGGTTAGCCCTCGGGCTGTGTTGATGGCTGCTTCCCTGCCGGCCCTAGGGTGTCAGGGCTGTGCTGGTTGGGAGCCAAGGCCTCAGATGCCCCTCCTTGGCTCTTCCCTCCTTTCTGTCATCTTTTTTGACAACATCCACAGAGTTGAACTTGGGCCTGAGCCAGGGCCATGTTCCAGCTCTCGTCTCTGACCTCTCCTTACTGTTTTCCTGGCATCCTTTCCCTGCCTGGACCTGTTCCCCGCTCTACTCCCGGCTCCTCCCAGGCATCTTTTCTAGCTGCGGTGGAATCCTGTGGACATTATAAATAGACTTCCTTCCTTCCCTCCCCTCAGGGTCCTCAGTCCACTTGCATAGGATTTTTTTCCCCCTTCAGCATAGCTGCAGAGTCTGGCTATCTTCAAATCCTCACCTCAGCTCAAGATGGCTGGTGGGTAGGTCCACTGCGCCATGCGCACAGGGTCATCTTCAGTGCACTTGGGCAGCTCTTTGTTTCCAGGCAGTCTCATTCTTTAGTTAGTCTGCGCTGGAATTCATTATTTAGCCCAGGCTGGCCTTAAACTTGTGGCAGTCCTACCTTCTCATTTATTACATTTATTTATTGAAATGTGTGTGTGTGCGTGTGCGTGTGGAAGTCAGGACAGATGTGGGAGCTGGTTCTCTCTCTATTATATAGGTTCCAGGGATGGAATTTTGGTGGTCAGATTTGGCAGCCTTTACCCACAGAGCCACCTTTGCAGCCTGAGGAATGACTCTCTTGAAGGACATACGCCCTTTTAGGTTTTCCAACTGCCCCATCTTTCAAATGAAGATAACTTGCCTGGCCCCCATCCTCTGTTCTTTTGTACTATCCACTGTATTTATAATCAGAGCTGTGTTGTCCTAGAAGGACCCAGGAGAGTTTATTCCTCTAAAGATGGCTAACATACATTTTCTGCTCCTGCTGTTGGGGACCCGCCATTGGATCCAAGGCCTTCTTCCAGCCTGGATGATAGTCTCAGTTCAGTGCCCAGAAACCTGGAGACTCAGGAAGGCCTCTCACCTCTGACTTAATCTAAGGTTTCTCAAAAGGACATAAGTGAAATTTCAGTTGGGACAGTTTGTTTGTTTATTTATGTATCATGATATGCATGTAGAGTGGAGGCCAGAGGTTAATTTGCAAGAATTGATCGGTTCCTTCTACCACCATGTGGGTCCTGGGGGTCCAACTCAGCTCATCAGGCTTGGCAGCAAGTGTCTTTACCTGCGAGACATCTTGCCAGTGCAGGGCAATTTGTGTATGTGCAGGACAATTAGCATCATTAGGTCCCAGACACAGCTCTGACTGGTATGACAGCCCAGCATATGCAGTAATGGTGCTGGTGCTGGTGCTGGTGCTGGTGCTGCTGGTAGTGATGCTGGTGCTGGCGGCGGTGGTGCTGGTGGTATACTGGAGGGTCCCTTGTCCTCAGCTAGGATGCACAGGAGGGAGGGATCATTGGGGCTGTAGTTAGTTCAGTGATAGACTGTTCAACTCTCTTGCACAGAGCCCTGGGTTTGATACCCAGCATTACAAACATCCAACCTGCTTGGCCTAAGGATTGTCCTAGTGGGAGGTACAGGCTGAAAGGTCATGTCCATTGTGGTTGGTGGTTGCAATAGAACCGATTCCCACTTCCTGACAGAATGTGTGTTCTCATCAACTGGGGTGTCAGGCTACTTCGGCACTCTGATCACTCACTCACTTCATTTTTATTATTTTCTACCTAATTTTGATAATCCCATTTCACTGATGAAATAATTAAGGCTTACAGAGGTGAACATACAATGTTCAAGCTTAGTGCAACTAAGCAATATTAGGGTTTGAACTGCGTCAAACTAAGAGGCAACTGAGGCTTAGACTGAAGGACCAACCCTGTAGATCTTGGCAGCTTGAAACTCTAGGAGCCAGACCTACAGATTCCCAAGTGTGGTGCCCAGAAGGGAATCTACCAGGGAGTGACTCCTTGCTCCAGCCTCTGCTGACGGCTCAGGAGGACTTGCTGAGAGCAGGAGAGCAGCCTGTGGTTTGGAGTGACTGCCCTGGGTTGGGATGGCTCCACTCTTGAAGAGGCCCTGGTGCTCAGGGCTAGGATGTCAGCACAGGGCCTCTGCTCATCGGGAGCTGGTGGGCGTGGGTTGAAGTTCCATGTCAGGGCAGGTCATCCTCATGGCCTCCTGCCCTTAGGAAGTATCCCCACCCTGTCAGAACTGCAGCAGATGCCTTCTGTGGGCTGAGGCTGAAGGAACGCTGGGGCGTGTTTTTCCCAAGATTCAGGATCTGGATGGGCTGTCTTTTGGCCATGGAAGTAGAGAACACCCTGTTTCCCACATAGAGAGGCCAGTTGGCTAGGATGGGTCAAGGGCAGCTGTGGGTTCCTCATCCACCTCTGCAGTGCTGGGTGGAGAGTGGATCGTAGGCTGCTTGATAGATGAGGGTAATAAGCACCAATGCACACTTCTGGCTGTGGTGGCTGGGGAGTACTTTAAATGCTACAGACAGAGTACAGGGGTGGGTCTGGCCTTTCCCCATCTGTCCTCACTTGCCTGTAGAGTATGGGAGGGTAAACTTGGAGGTTCTGGAGCTGAGTGGGATGAGATCTTCTCTGAAAGGAGATGAGTAGGGCTGGCTTCTGCAGGAGCTGCCCCAGGCCCTCATACTGGTGCAGGCTGGTTGGGGCAGGGTGTCAGTGGGGTGAGGCCACCGTCTTAAGTCTTGCTGGGGTTAGTGGAGAAGGCCCCAGCGAGGGTGCTTTTTGCAGGGCTGCAGGGCTGGGAGGGTAAAGTTGAGGGCAGTTGAGTTAGTTAAAAGAGAATTAAGGAATCCTAGGTGATGGTAGGTGGATGAGAGAGGAGATGGACTGAGGCACAGCTCCACTGTCACCATGGCATCCCATAGGCAAGACCTGGATTGGGGGTTGCTACCCTGCTGTGTGCAGGCAAGACCTTGTGGGACCCGAAGAGCCCAACCTGTCTCTCATCTCTCTTCTCTGACCTTCACACCCCACGCCAGCCTGAGTGAGGGTTGGGAACAGAGGGCCTGCCATCTGTCTCTACTTTGACCTTTGCCCATGTGAAATGAAAGGTAGAGTTGCTATCTCAGGTTCTTGGCTCCCTGGAGCAATGAATGACCCAGCAACGAATAGCTCTGTTCAGAGCCAAGTAGAACAGATCTTGAGAAACTATGTCAGTCCCATCTGTGCAGAATCAGCGACTGAGCCAGTCCCCTCTCTCTCCCCTGAGTTTTCAGTAGGCATCCTGAAAAGGCTGCTGGGTTTCAGAGGGAAGGCTGGCTTGGGGTTGTTCAGGGAATGGATGTTCCAGCCTAGAGACCCCAGTGAGCTTCCTGGCAGTGCACCTCTGGGTCCCCATGTGAGTCTCCAGAGTCCCTGACAGTGGCTCCGAGGGAAGGCAGAAGCATCTCACACCAACCACCTTGTCTCTGCCATCCTCGTCCTTGTCCTTGTCCTTGTCCTTGTTTCTGCCATTCTTGTCCTCTGCCTGTCTAGAACTTGGAGTCCACTTTGCCTCTAGAACCCTTTCCCTTTTATCTAGGGGATGTTGTCAGACCCAGAACACTGGCACCCATGTTACTTTGGACTCAGTGTCCCGGGCAGTATCACCTGATGCTTGGTCTTGCCCTACAGCTGCTGGAGTATTTGGGGAAGGGCAAGAGCATCGTGGATGTGGGGCTGGCTCAGGCTCGGCACCCACTCAGCACCCGCAGCCATTACTTTGAGGTGGAGATCGTGGACCCTGGAGAGAAGTGCTATATTGCCTTGGGGCTGGCCCGGAAGGTGGGTAGGCATGCTGTGTTTCACCCTGGGGATTGCTCAGTGCGGGGCTATTGGGAAAACCTGCTCAGGGAGCCTGTGGAGGGAAGCTCTGAGCTGAGGCAGAGCACAGTTCTAAGTTTCTGTAGCAGTGTCCTGAGCATCACCCACCCTGTCTTGACACTGAGCCCCTTCCTGTCCCCCTTCCTGTCCCCCTTGCTGCTGTAGCCCCCAGTTTCTGGCTGTGGGTCGCCAGCCATCTGGGTTGTGATGTCACACATTCCCTTTGTCTTCCTGCCGCAGGATTATCCCAAGAACAGACATCCCGGCTGGAGCAGAGGGTCTGTGGCCTACCATGCAGGTGAGTGGAAGCTGCTGGAACGGGCTGGGGAGACAGGGCGCAGAGTTGCCCATTCTGCTCACACACCTGTGGCTTCTCTCTCTCCTCTTTTCAGGCTGCTCAGGTTTTCCCTTCATCTTATTTTTTCTCTCAGCCCCGAGAGCCAGAGGCATAGGACTGTGGCAGGAGAACTGGGCTCAGAGTGGCCATTGCAGGCCTCTGACCTGGCTCCCCTCCCCGCCACCCTCAAGATCTACAGACCCCTTGGTTTCTTTTGTTTTGGGTCTGATTTCCTGCAGTGATTTCTTGAATACTGAACCGTGGTGCCTGGGCCCTCCCTCAGCCCTCCCCTCCCCGCCCGACCATCCACTCTAGGGCCCTCTCCTTTCTTCTGACAGCTCCTCAATTTAATGGACATTTTGTTCTTTTTAAAAGCCTAAGGCTCTTTCTGCATCTTCCTCATCCTCGTCTTGTTCTGAGGATGTAGGGTTAGCCTTTCAAGTGTGTCCTTTCCCCTCCCTTCAACAGATGACGGGAAGATCTTCCATGGCAGTGGTGTAGGGGACCCCTTTGGGCCACGCTGCTACAAAGGAGACATTATGGGCTGTGGAATCATGTTCCCCCGGGACTACATTCTGGACAGTGAGGGTGAGTGAGGTTGGGCAGCAGCCAGATGCTCCAGGCAGTAGACAGCACCATAGGAGCTCACGTTTCCTGTCTCCTAGGGGACAGTGATGACAGTTGTGACACAGTGATCTTGTCCCCGACTGCCCGGGCTGTCCGCAACGTCCGAAATGTCATGTACCTGCACCAGGAAGGGGAAGAGGAAGAGGAGGAAGAGGAGGAAGAGGAGGATGGGGAGGAGATAGAGCAGGAGCATGAGGGCAAGAAGGTGGTGGTAAGTGGGGAGCCGTGGGCTCTCTGGGGGCCTGGGGCTGAGGCGGGGCAGGTGAGCTGGGAGGGCAGGGTCGGGAGCTCCCAGGAGCCCATGTGCTTATGGAGCTTCAGAGCCCAGGCTGTAGTCCTGGCCTATTTTCCAGCCTCAGCACACCCTCTTGTGGCTACTTTCCATAGCACTGCAGTGACTCCTAAAGCCCATGTTTAGGAAGTTGTGGGTTTGGGGCTTCATGTCGGAGTCACCCCAGTATCCCCAGAGAAGGGGCCAGAGCACACCCTCTCTCCACACCCCAGGGAGGAGCCAGGCCCATCCTCCCCCGCTCTCCCCACCCCCTCTCCAGGTCTTCTTCACGCGGAATGGCAAGATCATCGGGAAGAAGGATGCTGTTGTGCCGGCTGGAGGTTTCTTTCCTACCATTGGCATGCTCAGTTGTGGGGAGAAAGTGAAAGTAGACCTGCACCCCTTGAGTGGCTAGTGGGGTCACCTGTCCATCTGCCCTCTCTGTCTGCATCTTCCCTCACAGCAGGCCCTGGGAGGGCATCCCCTGTTTCTGTCAGCTCAGGCTGCACCTCTCTGTCCCTGGGCCTGAGAGCGGTGGTGGGCCCAGAGGGCAGTGTTGACATGTATGGGAGGGTCCTCTTGATTGGGTTAATAGGCAGGTACCTGGATCTCCTTTTACCTCGCTGGGTCCTGAGTGAGTTGGGAGGTATAAGCCCACCTGCTGACATGATGGGCATGGTGCTCTGCCGAGGGTCGAGGGTCAAGTAGAGGCAGCCTGTCCCTGCCTACACAGCTCCCCGAATTCTCTTCATCCCCTCTCCTCATGTGAGCCAGTTGCTGCTGTCTCCCCCTGGCTGGGCTAGGGGGCTGTCTTGGCCATCTCTCCTTTCACTGGCTGCTGTCCTAAAACACATCTAGGGTCTCCATTGTTTTCTGAGAGATGGTCCCACCCTCAACCCACCACAGAAAGCCTGAGCCTGGCTTCTTGTCTGTTCGCACGCAACTGTGTGTGTGAGGGGCTGTGTGGTAGCGTGGGACTGCAGCCTTTGCTGCCCTCTCCTTGTCTGCACTCTTCTTCAAGGCACCTCTAGCCCTGGCTCCCCAAGATGGAGCCAAGGCACCAGGGCATGTGTTGTATTGTGGCTGTTTGCCCAGGGCAGCAGCTTGGCCCCTCGTTTCTCTTTGCCTGCCCACCCCCACCCTGTGCCCCAGCTTGCTGCTTGTGCCAGTTGACGTTCCTGCTCCAGTGTTTGGTTCTGGTGTCTCTGTAGACCCCCCCAACCCCCGCTTCCCGTTTCCCGGGCTCCTCCATCCCATCAGCAGGGAAGGCAGCAGCTGGAGCTCTGGTCTCAGTTTGCACAGTGGGTCAGGCTGGGGAGGGAGGGGGTTCGTTGTTGTGCTGCTGGGGCTCCCCTTGCCCCTCCTTTCGGGCCCTGCACTATGATATATGAAATGTATGTACAGATCAGAGGTGTTTATACAGCCAATAAAGACGGAGTTTCCATATTTATCAGGACAGACAGGAGGGGAATCCTTCCCAGAGCAGAGGGCCAGGGCGAGCAGGTGGGGGCAGCTGTGGGCCCGTCGGGCCAGCAAACGGATGTCTCTGGGAGACTTTTTTTTTCTTCTTCCTATGAAGAAGGTATCAATTCCTCAAAAGTTTATAGAAATTCTTTATTATTACACAAAAATAGACTCTCTTTTTCCCTCTGTTTATGTGACCCCACTCAGGTCTCTGTGTAGAGGGAAGGCAGGAAGCTTTCAAGCTTCTCCCCTCTCCCTCCATGATGGCCCTGTAGCTGGGTGGAGCTGGCAGGGCCATTCCCCAACCGGGCGCCACTAGACACCTCCTCACCCTCACACTTGTCTCTGCCATCTGCTCACATGCCAGGTCACCTCAGGGGCCCACTCACTCAGCTTAGCAGGCAAGGGCAGGAAAGAGCAGTGGCCCAGATGCTGCCACTCCCTCTTTCACAGGGGCCAGGCCAGGGTAGTGAGCACTATGGATGCTGGGAGGGTGCAGTGTGGGTGTGCACTCGGAGCTTGTGGCTTTCCTTCATTTTCTCTGGCCCAGTAGAACTTTGGTGATGAAGGTGACGATGGCACTTGCCGGTTGTTCCGGGTCAAGCTCCGCAAAGAGATGACACACATTTTCCCAGGGACTTCCTGGCTTCTTGGCCACGAAACCAAAGATCCTGCAGGGACAAAGGCAGGATAGGAGGACCTTGTAAGCCACACGGGGTGGCTTGTGCCAGGCCGGGGTCAGGCTCGGCAGAGACTTACTTGGAGGTGGTTCCATCTGGATTGGTCCATCTGTAAAGAGAGAGGACATGAAAGAGTGCAGCCCAGGGCACAGCTCCTGAAGGGACAGCTGAGGCTGGCGGCACCCCAGGGGAGGGTTCCGAGGAAGGCTCACCTGCGGTCCTGGGGGTCAGTGCTAGAGAAGGTGATGCTGTTCACTGGGTAATGGCGGCGAAAGAAGAGCCTGTGAGGGGAAAGTGGGGAAGGAAAGTCACACTCAGAATCCAAGTCTCTGGGCTGGGGAGGGAGCGCAGAGCTTTCAAGGCTGACCATCCTCACAAGCAGGAGGACAAGCTGAGTCCCAGAACTCACTCGTGTCCATGTTGGCTACGAGTGGCCCACCTGCAATTCCAGTCTCAGAAAGCAGAGACAACCGCAGGAGCAAGACTAGCTGTATCTATGAGTTCTGGGTTGGACTGAGAGACCCTGCCTCACTAAGGTTAACAAGCAACTCAGAAGATTTTTAATTATCAAACTGGAGCCTATACACATAAATGCAAATATGTACGTACTCATACAACACACACACACACACACACACACACATGAAAAGAAGAGAAAAAAAAAAAAAAAAACAAAAACCCAAGAGGTCCCCATAGTCTTTGCTTGCGACTCAAGAGATGGGGCCTTTGCCGGGCTTACTTTCTCTGGTTGTCTGTCAGTGTGATGCCTTGAGCTGAGACCTTGAAATGGACAATGGCTGGCACGGGGATGGGGCTGCAGCTCAGAGCTGCAGAGCTGGCCCTGGCCACAGCCTGAGGGCCAGTCAGTGACTCTGTCTCCACCGAGGTCAGGTAGAGCACACTGCAGGCTAAAGACACAGGAGGTAGGTTGATGAGCTACATAGCTTTGCCAGGACCTGGATCTGTCACCCATTTGCTGCTTATCCCACCATCTTGTGCACTTCCCTGACCAGTGCTGCCCAAGTGCACTGGAATCACACACTGACAAGTAGAAAGGCAACTCCCAGACTCTGAGGGAGCCACAGCCAGCTACAGTGGGGGAGGGACTGAGGAGACACATTTTAAGTTCTAGCCTCCTCTGTGGCTGTGATTCCTGTATTGTAAACCCTGAGAACTTGACCCGTAACCCCTTCCTTACCTCCTGAAAATACGGGGCTTCTCTGCCTTTGCAGGTTAAATATACCTGCTGGGTCTGTCACCCACAGCCCTTGCAGTGCCCCTCCCTGTATCTGGAGTCTACAGTGCCCTCCTAACTACCAAGGAGAGAAAGGGGGAAGCAAGGCTCTACCTGCTCCTTGACGCAGGAGGTCTGCTGCTGTGCTCATGTTGGTGGGCACTGGGGCCTCTGGGGTTTCTTCTAGAGGATCTGAGGAGATGAGGACCAAGGGGCGTCAGGAGGGAGGGGCTCTCCTAGCCTCTCTAAGGTAGGGTGGAGGTAATGGGACCTCTATTTGGGTGTAGGGGTAGCCAGGAGAGAGACCGCTCACCTTTGCTAGGAATTCTCAGACAGCAGGGCAGGGAGATGGGAGAGATGGAGTGCTGGGAGACTAGGGCAGACAGGCTTCCTGTGAGGGGTTGGGGGGAAGTGACTATCTTAGGGGCCATGGTCGGGGGTTTTCTCTTCTATTCTCCCGAGGCCTCTCCTTTAACCTCCCCTGCTCCCCGGAACCCTCTCAGACTCTTGCTTCTCACCAAAATAGGGCTCAGTGGGACAACCCTTGATCTTCACACCTTTGGGCCCAGTCTCAATGAGGAAATGGCGGACCAGCTGTTCTGAGGGGTCCCCTGAGAGGAGCGAGGGGTGAAAATAAAGCTTTATGGCATTCCAGGAACTCAGTTTCTCCCCCACAGAACTCTCTCCCAAGCAGCATAGGCTTGCCTCAACCCTCCTATGCATGGAGACGTCCTGTGCACCTCCTCACTCCCACCATCCTGGTCCTACAAATTCTCCCCTCTCCCCATCTGCACCTTCGGCCTGAGAGCTCTGTACCTTTCCAGGGCTGCACACTGGGCGGAGGTGTGGCCACCTTGAGGGCCAGCCCATAGGCTCCCTGGAATGAATGGCTGTCCCTGATCAGGAAGGCCCCAGGGTCCTTGTCTTTCAGCAGGGCAATGGCTGCAGGGCAGAAGTTTAGAGATGGCTGTCAGCCCCACACAGTCCCACTAGCAAGTCCCCAAGTCTCTCACTCTGACAGCTGTGGAGGTAGCGTGAGTCTGGGGCCTTGGGTCATAGGACTTGGAACAACATTTAGTCTGAGGCCAAAACTTAAAATGTCTATTTTGCTCAGCCAAGAGCAGAGACAGAGGGAACCAAAGGCCCTACCAGGATAATGGATTTACAGCCAAGACAGGCCTGGGAGGTGGACTGGGACGGGCACATGGCATTTTCTGGCCTCTTACCTTGGTCTCGGGAAAGGTGTGGCTTGTACCAGAACTTTGATGTATCCTGGACAAACTTGACATTGCTTTGGGTCTCTTGTAAAGGGTGCTCTAGAAGAGGGAGGGACTGAGTTCAGACTCCAGGGCTTGCCATGGTCTCTCTCTGGAAGGTGAGGTTCTTTAAAGGACACTTAATCCTCCTAGACCCTTATACCTGGGGATTGGGTGACATCTGGGAGAGGAGATGCAAAGGTGACATGCTGATTGGTGCCTCTGGCTGGTGGTGACGGCTGTTGCCCAGACACGGACAGGTGTCGTTTTTCAGGAAGTGGAGGCTGAGTGGGACCATTGGCATCATAGGAGGTAGCCAGGGGGAAGGCAGGGGTGGGTGAGCTCTGGGGTGGTTCTGGGCTGCCCACAAGCCAGGGCATCTGGGTAGGCACAGGAGTAAGAGGGGAACCATCTGGGCTATCCGAAGGGCCCCGAGGGCCCTGCCACGGGGCATGGCGGAGTCCAGGCAGGGTGGTTGGCACAGGGCTCCGAGAACTGGCACTGTTGGTGTGGCCCCCTGGGCTCCTTTCCTGAGGCCAGCCATTGGGTGAGCTGGGTGCAGAGGTCTGGGAGAAGGGGCTAGGGTCCAGTGGCTCAGGCCTGCTGCTTGTCAACAGCTCAGGAGTCTTTTCAGCAGCTCCCTGTACAACAGAGGGCAAGGCCTCGCCAGGACTCAGTCCCTGAGTGGGTGCCAAGTTGGTAGACCTGGTGGTGTCTTGCCGTCGGGTGCTGCAGGGAAAGGTAGGTGATCAGACAGCTCCTTCTTTGGGCTGCAGACACCCGTACAACATGCCCAAGTAGCCTTGGCCCTCCGTGTACCTTTCCTTGCCCTGAACTGGGCTGCTGGTGTGTAAGGGCGTGGAGGGACCAGACAGCTCTGAAGAAGCACTGCACTGGACATCTCGGGGAGACCGAGGTAGCGTGCTGTGTCCACTGGAGCCATCCCTCCAGGATGGTTCAGGTGACTCTGAGACAGGAGGGAAGAACTCTGGGAACAGGAGCCTGCTTTTCTGCCTGGCTCAGCTCCTTCCCACCCACGGCCTCCCCAGTAGCATTCAGAACCCTCCTCTACCCTGGACATTCCCACTTGAGGGTCCTCACCTGTGGGAGCCAAGGGTCCTGTTGAGGCCAGGTGCCCAGGAAGTGGGTACTTGTCTCTCCCATCCTCCGCAGGAATCTCATAACCCTGCTTCCTGGGCTGCAGGTAGGGTGGACTCCCCGGGGACACAGATCCAGCCCGTGGTGAGTGGGCACCAGGGCTGGGGTACCCTCTGCCTTCACTTGGAGATCCGCAACTGTGAGGCGCCCGGCCGTACGCTGGGCAGTAGCTGGGAACCGCTCCTCCATAGCCATAGGTTACCAGGGCAGGGTACCCTGAATGCCCATACCTGCCTTCAGGGCACACGGCATAGGAGCAGCCCTCATGCCCTTCCTCACCCACCTTGGGTGGCTTCAGGCAGCCATAGTCAGGCATTGGGGCGTGATGATGCCCACAGGCAGGCACCAGCAGAGGCAATGGGTGTCCAGGCCTCACTGGGTGTAGGAGAGGCTTGCCTACCTCGCTGGACCACCCCTCTGCAGCCTCCCTCTCTAGTCGCAGTCCATACAGGGCTGCGGTGGGCAGCGCCAGCTTCTCCTCACAGGCAGGGCAGGAGCATAAAGCAGGCACCCCAGGGTCCTCCAGGATCACCACCTCCCGGTAGCCTGCTGGACGGTAGCCAAAGTCCCCATTGGCTGTTTTCCCCAGCTCGGGTGCATAGGGGTACGGCCCTTCTGACAGCGACCTGCAGAGGCGCCTCTTCTCCACAGAGGTTTCTGCATAGCCCTGGGGGTGTCCCTCATAGCCCCCATAGGGTGGTCGTCGTCTCTCTAGGGTTCCCTCAGGCCGGTAGTAGCCCCCATTAGGGATCCCACAAGGCTCCCGGAAGCCTTGACGGCAGGAGCAGCGGCGACTGAGGCCAGGCCTGTGGCCCGAATACATCCCAAGGTGCAGGCCTCCACCCACAGAGGGCTGCTCTTCATCATCTAGGATGGCGGTCTCTCGCCCAGCACCACGGCCCGCACTGGCCACTCCACAACCTCCCAGCAGACGATCCAGCTCCTGTCTTTCAGCAGCGGTTGGGGGCGGTCGGCCGGGGGATTCTGCTGTGTGTTCTGTGGTTAGCGTGGATGAGTGGCCGGAGTCGCTGCTGACAGAGAGCATCGGGGGTGGGGGAAGCTCTGGAGAAGGTGCTGGTGGTGTCTGGCGGGGGACCCGCTGCACCTGGGCATAAGGACTGCCATCCAGGGGGCCCCTTGTGTGGGCCAAGGCGCCTGAGCAGAGAAGAATTTGTGAGTGGGGACAGTGCTGACTCAGCGTGCCTCTCCCCACAAGTTGCACATCTCCCGCCTGCCCCACCACCCCACACACCGTCCACGCTATCCTCATGGTGCTGATTGAAGTTTTCATAGGAGTCCCAGCGTACAGCAGGCTCTGTCGTGTTGTAATCCACGGAGACAGAGGGATCGTTCCGTGGGGTGTTGCCTGTGGAAGGCCACCGGGGCACTGAGGAGTTGGGGACTGCCCTCCCCCTCCCCCGCGCCTTCAACACCCCGCCCACTCTTACCAGCTCCCACTCTTACCTTTGACTTTCTCAGGGCTGGAGGAGAAAACAAACTCCACTGAGGCTTGGAAAGGGAACCGCTCGTCTGTGGAGGTGGTGGAGGTGAGGAGCCACGCCCCGCGGGCTTCCCCCTTCCCTACCCACTTCACTGGCCTTTGACTTACCAGCCCAGGCCTCATCTAGTTGATCCTTTGGGAAGGTGAGCCGTGGCCCGTGGATGGTGCATGTGTGGAACTGAACTCGGAACACGAGGGTCCGGTCTGTCCCCTGGCCACCCTTGTGGTAGCAGGTTACCTGAGGGAGGGCAGGAGGCTAGGGTCAGGCCATCATATCCACCTTTGCCCCAAGGGCCACCTGGGCCACTGCTTCTGTCATGCCCCAACCTCAACATGAACTCTCTTGGGATAGTACGGGTGGGGTTCCCTTTTGGCCCTCCAATAGTTTGTATGTGCTTGGCCCAGGGAGTGGCGCTATTTGGAGGTGTGGCCATGTTGGAGTAGGTGTGTCACTGTGGGCATGGGTTTTAAGACCCTACTCCTAGCTTCCTGGAAGGGAGTCTTCCACAACAGCCTTCAGACGCTCCCACCTTATGATAACGGACTGAACCTCTGAACCTGTAAGCCAGCCCCAATCAAATGTCGTCCTTCTAAGAGTTGCCTTGGTCGTGGTGTCTGTTCACAGCAGTAAAACCCTAAGATCCTCGCCTTGTCAGCGGACTATCTGGCTAGAAGCCCTCCACCCCGTTGCAGTCCACATCTTCAGGATTCCTCTTAGTGTTACAACCCGCCTCACCATGACATCGCCTTTGAGGAGGAGGGCTGGCTCCAGGCTGATACAAAGCTGCTGAGGCCCCGGACCTGCGATGCGGCTTTGGGTAGAGAGAAAGGCAGAGCAGTCAGAGGCATCCAGGGAGGGCTCAGAGGTAGAGACACAGTCAGCCTTCCTGGCTGGCATGGCAGGCAGACCTCAGGTCCTGGGAGCAGGGCACTCACTAGACTCCAGATGTGTAGACCAGCTGCATCGACTGGTAGATCTTGAGGAAAGGCTGGAAGCCTGGAGGGGTGGAAGAGGCCATGAGGGGTGTGGGGTAGGAGGTGGCTATCCCCATGGGATACATCCCGGGGTGACTCACCTGTGTTGGGCTCAAAGGCTGGTAGCACAGGAACAAACACATAGTGCAGGAAGAGTGGGCTGCTGTTCATTCTGATGGAGCCAGACAGCAGCCCGCTGAAGTAGCCGACATAGCTGGTAGGGGAAGTGCCAAGAAAACATCAGCGTCTTCCTCTAGAGGGCGCCTCACACCAATTCAGCAGCTCTTGGGAGAACTAGACAGCTCTTCTAATCTTACACTTCAAGGGGGCAAGCCCTGTTCATCCTGTGAGTCTTTCTTACAAGGCTCTGCTTTATTCTCTCCACAGACCTTATCACCAGCCAGAACGATCTAGTCTGTTTACGCATGGCTTCTTGCCTTCTACTCTACTAGCATATAAATGCCAGGAGAACCTGACCTTGTTTGTTCTGACTTCCCAGAACCCGGCACAGGGCCTGGCTCTGGTCCCATGCGCTGTGGGATTCAGGTGTGCTGCCTGAGCAGGAGAGTCAGCCCTTCCCCACGGGGTGCTCACCGGCGTTGGGAGGGTTGCAGTTCCGTGGCCACCTTGTCCTCACAGAATTTCCTCATGGTGAGGGTTGCCAGCGCCTGGTCTGCCCTGGGGAGAGCAGGGCAGGTCGGGGGTTAGGAACCAGTCCCATTCTGGCCTTCTATGCCTAAACCCCAGGGAAGGAGGAACCATGAGATCCTCTCTGTACAGAGGAACTCCCAGTGGTGGTGAGGAGAGCCAGAGGCCCTACAGCATAGTCAGTTTCCCGGTTGTTGGGCCTAGGGCAACTAATTGTCCCCTGAACCTGGCTTTCCTCGCTTGTCAAAGGGGGCAGTTAGACAACCTGATGGGTTGAACTGTGTCCCTCCCCCAGAGAAATGTACCTCAAATGTGACCTTATTTAGAAATAGGGTCTTTGCAGATGTGATTAGATAGGTTAAGATGAGATCATACAGGAGCAAGGTGGGTCCTTAGTTAGGGTGATTGGTCCTTAGAAGAGGAGAGACAGAAACAGACGCACAAAGAGAACACCATGTGATGACGGAGGCAGAGGGTGGAGGGATGCCGCTGCCAGCCAAGAACTGCCAAGAACTGTCAGGCACCACCAGAAGCTGGAAAGAGGCAAGGAAGGAGTCTGCCTAGAGTCCCAGAGACAGCGTGGCCCCACTGACACTTGACTTTGGACTTTCAACAAATTAGAACTGGAAGGCCACTGAGTCACATCATTTTAAGCCAATCTATGATAGCATTCGGCTGACAGCCCTAAGAAACTAGCCCAGCTCCTCTGTTGTGGAGTGTTGGGCCCACTAGTGGAGAGAGGCGGTACCGCACCAAGTTTATAGTCTGACTAAAGAGAGAAAAGCTCAGACAGGGGCAGATGAGGAAGGGCCACCGAGGCAGGGCAACTCACCCTGCAGAGATCTTGCTGTAGTGCATATAAGCAGAGACGATGACCCCAAGCTTGCCTTTGCTCCCCTACGGGATAAAGAGACAGAGCTGGGGACCC
This sequence comes from Mus pahari, assembly GCF_900095145.1. NCBI lineage: Eukaryota > Metazoa > Chordata > Mammalia > Rodentia > Muridae > Mus > Mus pahari. The sequence goes on along the minus strand of NC_034606.1, from coordinate 66,646,150 downwards.
TGAGCTTTTTAGGCTGAGGTTGCGCTAGCTCTGGGACCCCAAGGTCCCAGCTCACCTTGCAGTACAACACGACCACGTGCTGAGGGTCAGCACTGAGCCATGTCTCCATGGCTTTGCAGATGGAACACAACTTGTCCAGAGGTGGGGCATGTAGTTCAGGCCAGCCAAAGTCTTGCACCTAGGGAAGTAAAAGGGTACAACTCTGCGTGTGTGTGTGTGTGTGTGTGTGTGTGTGTGTGTGTTTGTGTGACAGGAACATGGGTATGGATACAATACAGGGACCTGGGGGCAAGGTGGGCACTTAGTAGTAGTCCACAATAGCTTGGACACTTTTTCCCCCCGCCATACTGTGGACTGATACCCCTGCACCATGTTTTTAGGTATCTTAAGTGCCCTGAGAAAGGTGGATGTCAATTGCTACTGCTAGGAACGAGCCTTTTCACAAGATTGGCTCAGCGTAAAGGGGAGACCGACCACTTCCCTCCTACCTTGGGGTTCAGGCGGGTGAGGTCATGTCGTTTCTCTGAAAGGTTGAAGAGCTGAAATAAAGGGCAGATTTAGATGAGGGCGACTTCAGACACAGGTGCTGGAGGTGGACCCTCAGTGAGCATCTTGCTCTAAAATAGTTCGATTGAGATCCGCTGGAGCCGAATCCTCTGCAAGCTGCGGCCTGGCTAAGCTCCGGCCCCGCCCCGCCCCGCCCCGCCCCGCCCCTCCATGCTAGCACCGCCCCCTTGCCAGCCCCATCTCAGGTATTGATAGGGAAACAGTAGTTTCGCCCCATTTGGATCTCCCAACCCTCTCATTGGTTGCATCTGGCCCACCCGCTCCTCACCAGGTACTTGTCTCTGTGCTTGGATTGAAGCACATGGGCTAGCTCGCGCAAGTGGCCTCGGTGTCGCTGCTCGTCCGGTCGTGCAGGAAAAGCTGCGGCCAAGATCCGCTCCGTTACATAGGTGAGGTCCAAGTCCCAGCGACGCTCCATGAGCGGATCCAGGCTGAAGCTCCTGGGAGGGGCCACAAAGCTGATTTAGGGAACAGAGAAACGTGGCGCCCCAGAGAGCTAGTATGATGGTAAAGATCTTGGGGAGCGCTGGGCGACCTCTTAGGTCCTTAGGGTGGATGGTGCGGAGGGGCAGCGCTGTCTTGGGGTGACGTGGGATCGCCGGGCATCCTCACTCACCTGGGTAGAGTACTGCGTTGCTTTGAGTGGTTCAGAGACTTGGTGGACCCCTGGTGGATTAGAAACCGTATGTCGACATCACTTCGGATGCATCGCTTGGTTCCCGGTCAAAAGTTCTACAAACCGTGGTCTTCTGGAAATATATAGGTCCCTACTCCAAGAGCTACCCACACGCCCCTCCCCGCTCAGGCTTCTAGCATCCCTTACCAGGTGTTCTATGCGCCGGACCGGGGCTGTGTTTCTCCGCTAGAGGGAGGAGGTGGGGGAGGAAATGGGAGTGGTTAGGGCAGGGGCAAGGACCAGTCTGGACCTGGTGGGGCGGGTGGGAGCGCATGTCAGTGTCCACTCCCTGGGGACAGGACTCTAGCCCCCAACAAGCTCTAGAAGACAGTAACCACAAAGGGCTCCGACACTCATCTGAGGATCACTGACCAATAACCACAGCACTCATTTCTACATAACTTCCTGGAGACCCACTCTGAGACCACCAGACCCCAGGATACTAGTCAGGTTCCTTGCCTTCCCTGCCCCATCCTAGAGCACACTCACCAGCTCCGCGGGGGGCAAGGCCTGACAGGATGAAGTCACCTGGAAAGAGGTGGGAGTTAAAGGCTGTGCTGGTGAAATGGGGTGCCGGGCCTCAGCGGGAAGGTTCAGGGGCTGTCACCTGATGAACAACCTCTAGCGGAGGTTCCTCTCTTTAAGGGAACCTCGCTTCTGCCTCTTGGTCTCCCACCCCTCGGGCCCCCTGCTTGTTGCTCTTGGCTCTCAGCCCCCTGCCCACACAGACCCCCATTCATCCAGCTGCAGGGCAGGAGTTATATATAGAGCCAGCCAGCCAGGCAATGGCCAGGGGTGGACACTAGCCTCTTTCACCGTTGAGACCCCACCCATGGGCACGTAGCTCCCCCAAGCTAGCTTGAGGCCCTGGGACTACCCCCTGCACTGATGGAGGACCAGGAATGTTCCTCAGAGATGCGGGCTGCCTTAGGTTCTCAGTGGACATCGGGTACCACCTACAGGGTACACCTGAACAGGCTCAGCTTTCACCACCCAGGGTGAGACCAACTCAGGCATCCTGAGGACCCTTTCTCAGAGGGAAGGCACGGCCCATCCGGGTGCCTGGTCTCTGAAATCTTGCTCCCTCTCTATCCACCCCGCCCTTCCTCCCCCCAACCCCCCCCCCCATCCTCTCGCCAGCTGCAGCCTGGGCACAGCACCAAGACAAACGCTCACTGTCCACCCTCCTGAGCCAACCCTCCAGGGGTGGAGTAGGGTGGTTCTTAAAGAGCCCAACACAACACCCCTGCCACCCAGGAAGGGGTGTCCAGGAGTGACAGGGGACAGGGTGGGAGACCCATGCCAGTGTGGCTGAAGGTGCCTGTTTGGGCAGGGAAAGACCCCATCCCTCCATTAGAGAGACCCAGATACTCACTTTTGCTTCACATTTTCTGTGTGTGGCCACCTTGCAGACTAGAGGAAGGGGAGGGTAGAGGTTAGCAGAGGTTGATGGGAACAGTCAAAGTAGCTACCCTCCAGCCCCCCAGGCCTTGGAAGCCAGCTCTGGAACCCTGGTACACTAGGAGTTGAAGAACAGAGCTGGTTACCAGCAGGTTCTGCTCTGGGATCAGGGAAGAGGGCTGGGGGCTGGGTTCTAGGATGAATAGAGGTGAGGAGGGGGAAGAGGAAGAGGAGGAAGAAGAAAAGGATGAGGAAGAAGAGGAACAGGAGGATGAGGAGGAAGAGAAAGAGGAGGAAGAGGAAAAAGAGGAGGAGGAAGAAGAGGAAAAAGAGGAAGAGGAGGAGGAAAAGGAAAAAGGAAGAAAAAGAGGAGGAGGAAGAAGAGGAAAAAGAGGAGGAAGAAGAGGAGGAAGAGCAAGAGGAAGGAAGACCCTAGTCACAGGTAAGGATGGGAAGGTGGTAGAGTCACACGTCTCCTGGGCTGTGGCAAGGCGGGTGTCAAGAGGAATAGGGCATTTGTTTCTGAATTTGCCTCTCTAGAGCCTGAGCCACACAGCACAGAAGTGGAAGGCACCGGAAGAGCACCACCTCACCTCGGCAGGAGACGCCGGTCCCATCGATGGTCACCTTACACACTGCACACACTGGAGTTTTCTTCCGGAAAACCTTCTCCCGGAAGCTGTGTGGTTCTGCTTTCCTAGGCTGCGGGTGGGATGACAGACAAATAGGGGTATGTGTTCCTAGTGGGCCCATCTCCTAGGCTGGGTAGGGGACCTTTCCTGAGAGCAACACTGCTTCCCTCTCTTCCAGCCAAAAGTCTGTGAACTCTAAGGCACACTTGGCCACAGCTGTTTCAGGGTAGTCATGAGGCCTGTCCTCTACAGGGCTTGGAATGTGACCCCTTGCGTCACCTTGGCTGGGTCAACTCCTCCCTAAGGGTTCACTCAGGCCTTCTCACGTGGCGGAGCTATGTGATGTCCTTGTCAACCCCCCCTTCCAATGTGAGGGCTTTCTGAATCTTGGCAGAGTGGGGGGTCTGACTCTCCTCCCATCTTGCCCTCCCCACACAAGGCTTGTATACCGTGAGCTGACGGCCAGGACACACAAGCACCATCACATAATACCCAGACTGACTGCAGCCAGTTCTGAGCCCCAGGCTCTGGGTGTCCCCAAGCTCCAGGCAGCTAATATGACCCCCTCCCCCATGGTCAGAACAACATGTTTACTCTCTGTGCACTGAGGCGGCAGGCAGCAATTGTCTAAGACGCTTGGAAGGAGGAAGAGCAGTGGGGACAGACAGGCAGCTGCCTCGCCACCTCTGCATGTTATGACAGGGGTGGCCAGGTTCTCCGGATGCCCCCTCCCCACCCAGAGGTAGTGAGGTCAGCGGCTGCCTGGGCTGCCCCCAGTTGTCCAGGTCCCCCTTAGTCCCTACTCACTGAAAGTTTTCACTGCTGTTCCGACCCCTCCTACCCCAGCTCATTCCCCCTATCTAGTGTCTGTGAACAATCTCCCTCACTCCACGGCTCTTCTGCACATTCTTCACCCCTGTGTTCAAGCTCCCGCTGTCCCCTCCTCTCCCTGGGTCTGCCCACCCGTAGTGTGAGGAGGAAAAGAAGGGGGCTAGACAATAGCATGGGAGCAGCTTTGGTCCTTTAACTGTTCTAGACCTCCTCCCGACTGGGGGCGAGACCCACCAGGACACTTGGATGCACTTTTGGATGATGATGTCACTTGTGTGCGGATGACGTCAGTAGAAGGCAGCCTCCCTGCCTTCATTGCCTTCTTCCCCATACCTTTTCCCTCAAGCTTCCCCGGAGGTCAGGGCTTGAGCTAGAGCCGAGCCCTGGGGCCTATTCAGGCTCAAGCCAGGAAACACACAGAGGAGTCAAAACCGAATCACACTGCTACCCTACCCTAGCCACCGCAGGGGGTCAGTTGAAAGAAAGAGAGGGGTAGCTGAACCAGCCGGGAGAAGAGGCTGAAACTAGGAAGAGGATCTGGCCTGAATCCTGGCCCTCCCTCCTGGTCCGCACCTCCACCCCGTCCCACCTTTGCCCAGCTGGTGGGCATTCCTACCCTGCTGGTGGCCCGGCTGCTGTCCCTCCTCCCCAGGGCTCTGAGCAACCTTTCCACAGGGCCGCTGGATTTCATGGTGTCTGGCTGGCTGGGCTCTTGACTGCAGGGCCTGAACAATGCTGGGGCCTGGCCTGGGGCTTCCTGGAAGCAGCCTGCCGAGGCAGCCGCTTCCCTTGGGTGGAGGGGAGGCTGTCTGGCTGGTGTGTGGAGGAGCCTGGCCCTGGAAGTGGAGGGAAGTGCAGGCGGGAAGGGGGCAGGTCGCTGCTCCAGGAAGTGGGGTGGGGGAGGATGTGGGGGAGGCCGGGAGATCAGATTCCCAGGATCTACCCTGCTGGGAGTGTCAGCCGAGGATCTCTGGCTCTCCCCATCTCTGGGTCTGCCTCCCATCCAGAGGGCCACTGTGTGCAGGGGGTCTGTGGTCCTGAGATCCAGCCCTGGCACAGGGTGGGAATTCAGGTCTCAGGGCAGGGCTCAAGGGCCAGTGGAGAACACTGTGTCCCCAGCCAGTCTCTAGCCTCAACCCTCATGCTCCCCTGGGACTTCCTGTGGGAAGGGAGTGTTGCTGGGAACCAGTACCCCTGACAGCCCAGCACTCCACATCCACAGGGTGAAAGAAAGTTAGGGATGAGGGCTAACTTCCCTGTCAGACAAGGATCTTGTACCCTCCTCGACTCCAAGTTCCAGCTGGAAGGGCTAACTGCTTACAGGAGTGGCCCATCTTGGTGTAACCCAGAGCACTGGAGGCTCCTCCTGAGCACCCCAGCTACTCCTCTCCAGATACAACCCACAGTTCCTGGCTCAGTTCCCAGACCCTGCACCTGAGGTTCTACCAGGGACCCCACCCGCCCACCAGAACCTGAGCACTACCTTCATGGCTCTTCTGGCCCGTCTCTCCTTCCTCTGCGGCTGTCACTGGACCCAAGGACTGGACAGGAGGCCCCCTCCCAACACATACTCCACCCTCTCTAGGGCCTCCTGCTTCCCTCCTGGGAATAGGGCCAACTTCCTGTCCCAGGAGTCAAGGGAAGGAGGTGTATGGGGCCTTGGAAAGGATGGAACAACCTTTCTACAACAAGGGTCAACAGCCTGGGGGTTCCCAGCACAAGCCCTTGACGGCAGCCTTTGGAATGCCGTAGCTGTCATTTGAAAGAATGTACACCCGTGTCACCCTCATTTGCATGGTATTTACTGAATGTCCTAGTGCAACTCCTCCAGTTCTGGCATCTCTTGCAGGGTCCCACAGGAGCCTCCCCTTTCTGTCTCACACCCATCTGACAGATCTGACAGATGAAGGGTGGCTCTAATCCTCCCCAGGGACCCTTCCGGAAGACCTGTCAGACTGAAAAGTCTAAGGCCTCTTCCTGCATGCCTGTTCTCTAGGAAGCCCGTTGTCACCAGTGTACCCTGGCTAGAAGGCCCTGTGAGTGGCAAGGGGTGGGGCGCCGTCTTGTAACTGGAGAGGGCCCCTGGCTCTGCAATCCCCACCTGAGTTCTGGCTGTGTCCCAGGACATTCCAGGCCGATGGCCAGGTGGGCAACCAGGGCTGTCCTGATTCGCACCCAGCCCTGCTGGGGGAGATGGATCACTGCAGCGCCTCCCTCCCCTGATCATTTTTTTTTCCTTCTGCTCCTATGGTACATGGGCCTACGTCTGCAGCCTCTGGTGGGACTGAAAGTCTCTTCCTCTGGAACAGGTTCCCAAACAGCCTCTGCCCTCACTGCCCACCTAGATCTAGAAAGCAAGTGTCCAGTCGGCTTCGCCTGTCCCTACCGCAGGGAGTGTGGAGTATTTCTGAAGGTAGCTGAGGGCAAACAGTGCCTGAGGAATGGCAGCATTACCAGATCCTCACCTCCCACCTCCTGCCTGGAATATTCCAGAGCTCTTTTGATTCTCCCCAGCCGGGCCCCCTCTCACTCTGACTGAAGCCTTGGGTTTGTTTGGAGAAACCCCTCCACCCACCCACACACCCCTCCTTCCTGGAAATAGCTGTGGTTGGATGAGAGGCCGGGAGCCGAGCCGGGCCACAGAGGAGTGAGGCCCAGGAAAGGAGGGAGGGGAAGGGAGGTAGGATTCAAGGGTGTGTCCAGGGGGACCTAGGGGGTATCTAGGCAGGGTAGAAGTAGAAACGGGCTAATAGAAATCAGCTTCATCTGTGTCTGCATTCTGCCTCAGTGTCTCAGATAGAGAAAACAGAGAGGAAAAAGTTTGCATGCACCCTGCCAGGCCAGGGCCGCAACACTGATGCCAGCTGCCGCGGGCATCTTGTGTTCAAAGTGCGCTTGTGGCTGGAGCTAGAGAGGTACGCAGAGTGGCCTGAGCCAACAGTAGTGCATAGTGGGACGCAGGAAGGCGTGGCGGCCTGAGCTAGGACCACAGATGCGCCCCGCCCCCTGGTCACCTCTAGTATCTTCAACTGTCCCCTAGCTCACCGAGGCCCGGAGGGGAGGGCACGGGCCGCGGTCCCAGCCTCGGGCTCCCGCCGCGCCCAAGGCTCCCGGACCCCCAGTGGCTCCGCGCCCCCTGGCGTTCGCCCCTGGCTCGGACCGCGCTGTGACGCAGAGGACCGATGCTCGCCCGCGCTCCGCTCCCGCCCGGCTTGGCGCGGCCACTCACCTGTGGGGGGCGCCCGGAGGGCCGGGGGCGCGGCGAACCGGGGCAGCAGCAGGGGGCGCCCCCGGACCAGCCCATCCCTCCCAGCCGCGCCGCGACACGCGGAGGCGGAGGCGGCGGCGGCAGCGGCGGGACGGGCGCTCAGCTGGCTCCCTCCCGCCGCGCCCTGCGCCGCTGCCTCCTCCCGCCCTCCGGCTCCCTCCTTCTTCCCGGGCTCCAATCGCCACCTTCCACCCGCTCCCCGCCTGCGCCGCCTCCTTTCTCCCTCTTCTCCTCCCACTGTCCTTCGTGCGCGCCGAGGCAGGCTCCGGCTGAGACTCGCAGACGGAGCGGCAGCCAGAGCCTGAGTGGAATTGCACGTGGGAAGACGGCCCCGGGAAGCCTCAGACCGAGAGGCTGCAGAGGGCAACAGACGCCCGAGGAGAGGCCAGAGGGACAGGGCAGGGAGAAACGCGTGAGCCGCTTAGATTCCTAAAGGAAGGTGGATGCAGAAACCTCTATACTCATCCTAGTCCAAACTAGGCCTGGCATGGTTGGGGCACCAGATTTAGACATCTAAAGTTGCTGCTGTCCCAGGTCTTAAGATAACGCTTCCTGGAACTTTCTGTCACTTCTTCCAAATGACTCAGAGCAGATTCAAGATTCCTGACCCTCAACTGCTTAAGTCATCGTGCCGGTGTTCTTAGGTCTTCTCAGTGGAAGTTCTTTTGATGGTGTAACTTCATTCCATTCTTTTAAAATCTGATATTGGATAGGTACGTCTGGAATTAAGCTAGGGACCATGGTGTTAGTTTGAGCTGTGCCACTTGGAGAAGTTGTGGTCCTAGAATCTTAGAACCTGTTGTAATTTCCTGTTCCCAGCATTCCTTAGCAGATCCTAAACTGTTCCGCTGTTACCCACCCCGCTGGACTTTCCATGATGGAAATTGATGCAGCCATGTATCTCAATGCTGAGCAGTGGGAAGTGCCAAGAGTTCAGTGCCAGGGTAGGTGCTCAAAGCAGCACTGTCTGCTCAAGCCCTCTGGGCCCGCCTGCCTGCCCCATCTCTCAGCAGAGTTCTGTGCGCATCCTTCATCCTGTTCTGGCAAAGGCTAGGCTTGGCCCGTCTGGTTCTGATTAATGAAGAACGGAGCACCTGATGTCAATCTGGCAGCCAGGAAGTGGCTAGGAAGCATGGCTGGTGGATCTTACTGTCCAGTGGGCACTTTTACAGCAGCCAGCATCTCAGGGGACTAGAGGAAGAGCTGGAGAGGCGCTAGGGAGGGAATGGCTCCACTGGCCATGAAGTGAGAGTTGGAGGAAGGGCCCTAGGGAGAGGCAGGGATTGGAGGAGGCTCATGGGAAAGGGCAAGGCTGAAGGTCGTGCTGTGTATTTTGGCAAGATTAATTATGTAATTAGCATGGTATATGAAAATGTTTGTTTAATGCCTGCAGCTAGCTCTTTTAACACCCAGCCCTTCCCAGCATATCCTGGGCTTTGGCTGAGTGCTAGGATATAACCTCTGGATATAGCTTTTAATCTCTGAAGTCACCAATGAGTGAGCTAGATTGATTGGATCCCAAAGGTAGATGGGACTATATAACTTCACATCAGGCTGGTATCCTCCCCTGCCTAAGCAGTCATTAGGACGAACTTGAAAGGTTCCTAGGAATTGGAGGTGGGGGGAGGCGGGGAGAAGAATCACCAGATGTATAGCTGGATCCTCAGCTCAGGTTTGATCACTGCTCTTCAGGTACTGATCGAGGGGAGGGAAACCTAAAGCAGGATGCTTGTTGGTGATAGGGTAAAAGTGGGTGCCGGGAGCCAGGTATTGATTGCCAGCTCAGCAGCAGGGAAAGAGGAGAGGGAGAAAACCAGGCACCGTGGAATAAAGGTGGACACCTACTGCCTTCCCTCCACAAGGACGTTCTTACCTTGACTATGCAGAAAGAAGTCCATCTCGGTACTGAAGGAAGAACTCCCTCTTCCACAGCCTGAGATCTCATGCCCATGACTGATCTTAATTTCTTGAGGTGGATCTTGAGAGTCTGGGGCTGTCCTGGCTGGAAGAGCACTGGGCTCTAGGAACCAGTGTGGGGTAAGGGGCAGCACTAACTTCAGAGGCAGACCTCTTGGCAGAGGACAGAGCAAGCATTGTCCAACCAGGAGGTTGCTGCTGCAGCTGGGCGGGAACAGAATGCTCTTCCAAACTTTGTTTAGTGGGGGCGGGAAGGCAAGCCAAGCCCCCTTCACTTGTAGCCCTGGGGGTTAATGGTTGCTGAGAGACAGATCTTATTTGTCAATTATTGTTTCCCAGAAGCAGATGTGGAGCTCAGCCACTTCCTTAGAGTCCATGCTTGGAGCTAGGGAGGACTCAAGGTGACACTTAACACTTCACTGCCTTGGATTCTGGAGCATGGTGCCTGGTTCTGTTGGAGTGTACCCAGCCCAGAATCAAGTCTGTCACATGAATGTCCTGTTGGCATTCTGTCAGCTGAGATGGGCAGTGAGGACTGACTAGTCTTGTCATTACACATAGGAGGCTCCATACAGTTATGCAGTTGTGGTCACGCTACATATATAGCCTTGCTTCTTTAGAGGATCCTCCTGGAACGGACATGACCATCTTTCTCTTCTTTGTGTCTGTTTCCCCTTTCCCAGATGTTGGCTGCTCCCAGCCCATGATCATTGGTCTACTGGGACTAGCTTCTGGAGTAAAGCCTGGGAAACCTTTCACACTGAAAAGCTCCCACTGCCTAGCCATTCATGGAACCCACAACAGCTGGGCCAGTTTTGGCTTTGTTAGGAAATAGAAAAGCAATGGCCAGGCAATGGGGTCAATTCCAGGACAGCCAGGGATGCACAGCGAAACCTTTTCTCAATAAAAATACAAAACACCCCAATCAATCCAAACCCAACAATAGACAAGCAGCTGCCTTTAGTTGCACCATCCCCATCTTGGATACAAGTCCCTCAAATGTGTTCCAGTTCCTTGTGACTCAATCCTAACGCATTTTCCTATTTTCAGTGATGACCAGCTTTGAAAAGCTGCACCCTTAAGTCTGAAGTATCTCCTGAAGTGGTCCCTTTATCAGTGCCCCACAGCGGCTTGCTAGGCACACCACTTGGCTTCATGGACTGCAAGGAGGCAAACACTGGGGATTGGAGCAAGTCAACCAGGACAGCGAACCCTGGGCTCTATGTACAGAGGTCCATCTCCACTGCTGGAGAGCCTACCCCCTGTCCTGCAACGGCTCATGCACTGCTGTGCACAACGGGGAAGGAATGGAGATAGGGAGAAGAGAGGCATTCAGAGGGGAGGGGAGAACGATGAACTGCAACATTACCCATCAACTTTAAAGACTGGATTTATTTGGAGAAAAACAAAAAAAACCCTCAACCCAAAGGATGGGATTTTACATCTCAAGACATCTCCCAAGTAATGTCTACAGATTACAAATCATTTTCATAGAAGATATTTTTGTACAAATTTTACATGTATTCAGGAGCGGGACATAAGTCAACCCCTGTTTTTATTTTAACAGAGGAGCAAAGTAGGAGAGTGGGACAAAACAGCTGTCTTCTGGATGCAACTATCTGGAAAGGAAATAGACATGAAGAGGGCAAACTACCTTCTCATTGTCTACAACAATGGTTTAAAAACCCGATCAACTGTGGGTATCTCTGCAAAAGCCCACCCCTAGCTACTCGCCAATCAAATCCAGCGGAGAAGGGATTTGCTGTGCCTACTGCTGCAGCCCGGGACACCACGCTCCTGCACAGCAGGCCTAGGATGAAGGCATCATCTGTCTGCAGGTACCTGACTACCCACAACAGGGAGGCTTGCCATCTTTGGAGCTGACCNTACAAAGGTGCACATCAAAGCAGACAGGTCAAGCTACAGTGTTGCAAGAGAAACCAGGACCTTGCTCAATGTTCTTTGCATTATCCTTTATTCTTGAGGGGAGTAAAGAAGCCAACCCTAAGCAGAAAACCAGTCCAGGTCACATACATTATAAGCAAGCACCAGGGTGGGGTTCCAGTGAAGGAAATTTATAGAAACCTTAAAACACCCCATTCAAGGCGGAAGACCTCCAACTCACCCCATTTTCACACCCCTATTCACCACCCAAGCCCATCCATTGGGGCTGAAAGCTGTAGGAGNAGGCAGAAATCAAAGATGACACAGAAAACTCACTGGTTTGCTTGNGAAAAGCAGCGAGTCCTCAGGCCACAGCTTTTTGTGGCCAAGATACAATGTCTGTGGGAGGTGTGTGACTCACAGACAGCTCTGGGAGGCTAAGTGTCATGGAGACCATGAGATGACCAGAGTGACAAAGGTTTTCAAAAAAAATGTGGATATATTTGAACCTCTAGAAAGGACAGTTTAGAAGGGGCAAAACCAGGGTTCCTCACTGCCTGTAAGTGCTTCCTCACCCAGAAATGACCATTCTATCCACGTGTTTACTGGAGGTCACACTGTTTCCCTCACTACCTGGTATAAAATATAATCAGTCACCTCCCCAACGCTTTTCAAACCACGATTGAGTTTCCGTTCACCTTGGTCCCCAAGCGGAACTACTTGTTAGTGNCCCGTAGACTCACTCCCAACTACCCCCTTGGGGGGTAAAAAAATAAAACAATTCCCCCTAGGCCGGCCCCATTGAAGTCAGAACTAAAGTAGAGGGGCTGGCAGCCTCCNGGAGACTNAAACAGCCTGAGACTAGAGCTACCTCTCTAAGGATGGGAAATTTACTCAGGTAATGTTTGGGAATTCACAGGTGCCATCTTAGGATAAGAATTAGAAGGTAGAAATCTCACTTCTGCTTTGCACCTTTCTCTACTGCCTAACTGATGTGACTGCCTCTCTGTCCCTGCAATTCTGCTGAAGGGAGCCCCAGGCACAGTCACACAGTAACTGCTTGGTACCATCAGACNCAGCGGCGGCCACACCCTGGCTACAGTGGTGATTCTCCAGTTACTTCAATACTTTAACAGGCTGCAGCAGCATGCAAAAGAATTTCATTTCATTAAAAAAAAAGGTTTAGAAAGGTCTTCAGGAGACGGTGAGTTTATTGTGTCTTGTCTGGATAGAGGTGTGATTTGCTCTTGAATGTTCCGGGGTGGAGACTAGGAGAAGGCCTGGGTGTGGAGGTCTACTCAGTGCAGTCGTCTCCCTCATCCTCACCGTCCACAGACAGAGCAGCATACTTGCTTGCAGAACTGAACTTCTGTAACAGAGGAGAGGACCAGATCACGGATGGGAGCCCAAGATTCTCCAGCCCAAACCCTAGAAATACATTAATGCCTTGGCACAAATGCAAAGTCCAGACCACATCCATGCCTCTGGGAGAGCAGTCAGCGAGGGTCAGGGGCACGAGTGAACTCAGCCATCCACATCCTCTTCAACTGTTCTCACTAATGTGAGCAAGTACTGATGTCCCATTTCCAACTCTTCCACTGAAGACAAAAGGAGTCAGACGCAAGACTGAGAAGAGGAAAGGCCCAGGGCACTTACGGAGGCCGGACTCTCCTCAGGTTTCTTTGGCTCAGGTGCAGATCTGGAGTCTTGATCTTTTTTGCCATCCTTCCTGCAGAGACACAACCCATAGCGCATTATTTTTAGATTCCGCACATCTAACCGCGACTCTAGTTTGTCCACAGTGATAAACCTGGCAATGGTTGAGAAAGCCAAGAACCACTTTATAAAGACTGCCCGCGTCCAACACCACAAGATTCATAACAGTGAGGAGAAAATATAGATACCTATCCAACTCCTTCCAGTGGTCTCTGTTCCCTCCGTCCCCGGGACCACGGCTGGAGCTTCCAGTTTGGCCTTGTGTGGCATTCACCACATCAACTTTATTTCCATCTGTTTAAGCAGAAACACAAAACCAATTCAAGGCTTATAAAGTAACTCATCTCCTTGTCCTTGCATTCCTTTAAGCTGAAGAAAACACATATGAAGGGGAATTATCCCCACTCCAAACCAGCCTAAAAGCCTTTCCTCCCAGTAAAAGTCCTACTGTAGTGACAGTCACCTGGAAAGCAGGACAGAAATAGGAACTAGATAGATTGTTCTGCAGTGACCTTGGTTTACTAATGGTGACATTTCAAACTTGGACAGGACAGACACATTTATTCCTTTCCAATTTCCCCACAAAGGCAGGTTTTACCAGGAAGAGGCAGCTTCAAATACTCTTTGAAGAAGTCATTCCTGCCCTCTACTGGCAGAAAAAGGTAGCTCATCAAAGAACTTTAAAAAACAAAACAAAACAAACAAACAAACAAAAAAAACCCAGGGGCTAGCGCAGGTAAGAGCACTGACTGCTCTTCCAAAAGTCCTGATTTCAAATCCCAGCAACCACATGGTGGCTCACAACTACCAGTAATGAAATCTGATGCCCTCTTCTGGTACGTCTGAAGACAGCTACAGTGTACTTATGTAATAAATCTTAAAAAAACAAAAAACAAAACAAAACAAAAAAACAAAACAAAAACCAACCAAAACCCAGAACAATTGACAGTCGACAGTTGAGGGGTGGGGTGGGGGGAAGTAGAGCCACTGCTAAGGCGTCAGTGTTTCTATAATCCTCAATAAAACCCAGTAGGCCACGCCCTCACAAAAGCAGTGAAAGTAGAAGCTGGCTGGGAAGAAGGGGATAGGCAGGAAGTAGGCTAACAGGGCAGCAGTGATGACTTCAACTGAAATACATCACTTGACCCAACAAACTTTCCATTAAAAAATGTCTTCTTGCTAGGCAGTGATGGTGCACATCTTTAATCCCAGCACTCAGGAGGCAGAGGCAGGCGGGTCAGCCTGGTCAGAGTCCAGGACAGTCAGGGCTACACAGAGAAGCCTTGCCTAGAAAAAGACAAAAAGAAAAATTCTTTGGCAAGATGCTTAATCCTGGAGTCTTTTATAACAGGCATTTATTTTATGTGTATTGCCTGCGTGTGTGCACATCAAATGCCCTGGAAAGAACTGGAGATATGGCCGGGCGTGGTGGCGCACGCCTTTAATCCCAGCACTCGGGAGGCAGAGGCAGGCGGATTTCTGAGTTTGAGGCCAGCCTGGTCTGCAAAGTGAGTTCCAGGACAGCCAGGGCTATACAGAGAAACCCTGTCTCGAAAAACCAAAAAAAGAAAAGAAAAAAAGAAAAAAAGAACTGGAGATATGCATGGTTGTGAGTACCACATGGGTTCTGGGAACTGAACTTGTTCACTTGGCACGGGCTCACCTTTCCTTGATGGTCCTTCCTCAGGGGGCTGAACTGGAGCTACTTTTCCTCCACCACTGGAACAAAGCAAGCAATCAGCCATCAGTTTTTAGAGGAAAGACAACACAAGCTTACACCATTTTCCAAATGTAGCAGGCTGCCCTTTCATTCCACACTACAATATTAGAATACAGGAAAGACAATGAAAACAGTCTTCTACACCTAAGTGCCACATGCTCTGGAAATCCAGCATGGCTAGCTGGAGTCTTCTCTTGGAAAAATTTAAAAGATCCTAAGTCACTTAAGTGAGCAATGTTACACTGACAGTATGTCCTAGGGCAAAGCATGTTTCCCATCATAGCTGATCTTAACCTACCAAACTGTTGTCAACTGGTTAACAAAAATCAAGAAAACAGATACTGTTGAAACAACAGTGTATGAATTATGCAGGAGGCAACCTCCTCTGCAGCACACACTCCCTCAGGGCACCTCCACTAAGCAGCTGCTGTTACAGGCCTACTCACCTTGTAGGGGACGGCTGCTCTGTGTCTGAGCTCTGAGATGGAGCAGGAGGGTTAGAGCTTCGCTTCGCCCACGCATTCTCCTTTGGCGGAGGGGCTGGCATGACCTTTAGCGGCTGGTCAGGTTTAGGAGGCTTAGAGGTTGGAGAGTGACAGTCGTCTTCTTTATTGAGGGCTTCATTTTCTATAGACTTCTCACTCTCCCTCCTTCGTGTATCTGTGGAAGAAGAGCTCACTGAACAGAGCCCACCTGGACTGTAGCAGCAGGGGGATGGGGGCATCACCACATTCTTTTCTTCCACCAGCAGCAGACAGACAGACACTAACTGGTCCCCGACAGCTACAGTTACACATAAACCAATGGTTTCCAGGCCACCTTTCTTGATACAGAAAAGGGAAAAAAGCTACCTGAAAGAACAGCAGTCTTGTCTTTACTTGGAAGGAACGAACTTTTTTTTTAGTTATAACTTGTCTGTGTCTGTGTATTAGGACAGCTATAACTGGGGATAACATGCTCTTGTGAATGGAACTCAGGACCAAAGCCCAGGAACCACTGCTCAACTCCAGCTCAGCAGACAGAGGCCTTTACATGGGAACAAAAACTTCTCTGGAATCATGGAACTTGCTTTGCCAACAGTTACCGCCTACATCTGGAGTACAAGCTCTAGCAAAGTAGCTACACAAAACCAACATAACTCTTACTCTAGCCAGAAGGAGCTCTACACCATGTTACAGGGCGACTACAAAGGTCAAGCAGTTCCAGAAAACTCTTACAACACTTGGCTCAATTGACAAATCACTCTGGCTTTGGGCTGTTTTAAAATACTCAAGTACAAGTAAACTTGGGAGGTAGGAGAGCTTCAGCAACAGCGAATCACAGTAAGAGGAGGACACTACAATTCCTGTAAGCCAGTTGTATCAGATTCATTGTGCCATTAAGTGTCTTCTTTGTGCCTGGTACCCAGAGTCCAGACATCATTATGAGATCTTCTGAAACTGGAGTTACAGGTGGTTGAGGGAACAGGGGAATTAAAACTGGGGACTCTAGCTGGGTGTGGTGGCACACGCCTTTAATCCCAGCACTTGGGAGGCAGAGGCAGGTGGATTTCTGAGTTCAAGGCCAGCCTGGTCTACAGAGTGAATTCTA